>NC_053498.1:119401140-119701140 GCF_905171775.1 Rana temporaria
TAGTTCCATAAATAAGAATGACACATGGAGAGGCTTTAAATTTCTGTATCGGATCTAAGATTAGTCCAGCTAAAATACGCCTTTGCGATTCGCAAAGTTAGCCAAAGAGCATATAACGCGTGTTGCGTGCGTTGGCACCCCAGCGCACAGGTGCCTAAGGGGGTGGTAAAAACAGGCAGCTGACCATTTTTAGCGCCCCGGCCTATTCCTACGAACGCTCAGGTTTGTTTGTTCACATTGGCGCGTTTGGTAGTTGCTGTTACTTGCCAAACGCATTTTTTTTTTTTATTTAAGGGTATTTCAATTAATAATCCCCATTGAAAAATGAAAATATAGGTATTTAGGAGATGGAAGCAGTGCGTTTGATTTACTGAAGGCAAATAGACTATTCACTTTGCAAGGGAATTTTCCCCAGAGCTTAGTAAATGAAGGGAAGTTTTGCTTTGTAATACCCAATCACAATGAAGGAAAATAAAAAACAGCATTTTTGCTTGCACGTGATTGGCATCAGGAGATGGGGGGAGGGCTGACTGGAGCTATAGCCCCAAGTGGGCCCCCCAAAAGCCCCAGGTCTCAGTATTAACAATGAGAATTATTAGTCCTGGGGTAGGTCGGGAACTCTGGGCTCTTTACCTCCAGTGGCGATTGCGGGGAGCAGAGATGGCTATGCGGGAGTCCCTGAGAGATAATAAAAATCCAGCAATTGCGTTATGCTACCAGTGTCCGCCCATAAATAAAATCTCACTTTTGGGTGGAAAAAGCGAAGTATAATAATTTATACACAAAACGTTTGCCCGTTATTTTCATGCTGTAGAATCCCACAGTTATTATCCAAACCAAAGTCTTCATTCTGTGCTAGGAACCAATACCAATACTTCATCCCTGGTGCCTTAGTGATGTCACCAGTTCCTGCAAATTGATTGGCTACAAGCTGGGCAGCAGTGAATGGACATGACAGGTTCACTTAATGGCTTGTAGCTGGATTCAGGTAGGAGAGCCTAACGTTAGGCAGGCGTAGCGTATCGCATATACGCTACGCCGCTGTAAGTTAGAGAGGCAAGTGCTGTATTCACAAAGCACTTGCGTCCTAAGTTACGGCGGCGTAGCGTAAATGTGCCGGCCTAAGCGCGCCTAATTCAAATTGTGAAGAGGTGGGAGTGTTTTATGTTAATGAATCGCGACCCGACGTGATTTACGTTTTTTACGAACGGCGCATGCGCCGTCCGTGGACATATCCCAGTGCGCATGCTCCAAATTACGCCGCAAAGACTTATTGGTTTCGACGTGAACGTAAATGACGCCCAGCCCCATTCACGGACGACTTACGCAAACGACGTAAAAATTTAAAAATTCGACGCGGGACCGACGTCCATACTTAACATTGGCTAGGCCAGCTTTTTGTTGGACTAACTTAACGCCTGAAAACGCCTTACGTAAACAGCGTGGGGTAGATTCACAAAGAGATACGACGGCGTATCTCCTGATACGCCGTCGTATCTCTGAGATCCGACAGTTCCGCATAGATCTCCCTTAGATCCGACGGGTGTAAGTGACTTCCACTGTCGGATCTTAGGCTGCAATCTCCCGCCGGCCGCTAGGTGACGCTTCGGTTTTTTACGCGATGAATATGCAAATTCCGATTTCTGCCGATTCAGAAAAGAACGCCCGCCCGTCGCTTTTTATTTACGTCGTTTGCGTTCGGCTTTTTCCGGCGTATACTTCCCCCTGCTATATGCGGCGTATCCAATGTTAAGCATGGCCGTTGTTACCGCGCCGAGTTTTGATTTTTTACGTCGTTTGCGTAAGTCAGTCGCGAATACAAAGAACGTCATTTACCTTCACGCCGAAAACAATGACGTTCTAGCGACGTCATTTGGAGCATGCGCACTGGGAAAAATCGCGCCTGATTTAAATAATACACTCCCCCTAGCCGCGGAATTTGAATTCCGCCGGGGGAGTTACGATCCGCCGGCGCAAATTTCGAGGTAAGTGCTTTGTGAATACTGCACTAGCCTCTCAAAATTGCGCCGGCGGATCGTAAATCAGATAGATTACGCGGATCTAAAGATCCGCTAATCTATGTGAATTTACCCCCGTATCTTTACTGCGACGGGCAAGCGTACGTTCGTGAATAGGCGTATCTCGCTGATTTACGCATTCTAGGAGTAAATCGGCGTACACGCCCCTAGCGGCCGGCCTAAATAGATAGCTAAGATACGACGGCGCCCGCCGTCGTATCTTAGCTAGATTTAAGTGTATCTCTATTTTAGAATACACTTAAATTTACGACGGCGCAGATTCAGAGTTACGACGGCGTATCTACTGATACGCTGGCGTAAACTTCTCTGAATCTGGCTATTGGTATGTAGACCTCTAGTATAAGTAAGGGGGGGGGGGGGGTTAAGGTCATCTGTAAAATGCATGCAGCGTGTAAATCCCGGGGTTCTCATAGACTGCTGGGAGAGGGGAATAAAGGGCCCTATTCATCTCCGGTCTATGGAGGGAATGCCGTACAATAATGGTCCTTCTGATGAAGGGGTTTCCTGCCCCTGTAATTGTAGACTTTACATGCAGCTCAGACAAAAAGGGTGTTCTTGTCTCCTTCTAGTGCCCCTTATTCATCAGGAGACAGGTAGCCTATGAGAGTTACAACATAGAAATACCCTTTAATATTTTGCACATCCACGGTGAGGCTGGGTTCACACTACTACACTACTTTCATCCTACTTTGCTCTGTGTTCAATGTTTCCCTATGAGAGCGTCTTGTAGCGTCCTACACAAGTCGGTCCGACTTTGAAAATGCTCCCTGTACTACTTTTGGTCCTACATTGATCCTACTTCAGCCCATTGAATATCATTGAAGTCGGACCAAAGTAATATCCTGTTCATGAAAGTAGGATGGATGTAGGACCAATGTAGGATAAATGTAGGACCAATGTAGCAGAGCAAAGTAGGATGAAAGTAGTGTAGTAGTGTGAACCCAGCCTAAGGCAGTAAACTAGGTGGAAACAAAAAAGAAAAGAGCATCAGGTGAAACCTGCTAGCACTTCTGCCTTGCAGCGCTGGGGTCCTCGGATCAAATCCCGACACTATCTGCATGGAGTTTGCATGTTCTCCCTCTGTCTGCGTGGGTTTTATCTGGGTACTGTGCCTTCCTCCCACACTCCAAAGATGAGCTGGTAGGTTATTTGTCTCAACTGAGTGCACCCAAGATGTCTGCCTCACCTCATCCAGGGGGGGGGAAGTACTATAGAAATACACATTAAAGTGGTTGTAAACCCTCAAGGTTTTTCACCTTAATGCATTCTATGCACTGTGTGGTTGCCCTATGGCTTACTGAACACAGGAGGTCTTTTGCTCAGCACGGTTACTATTCAGAGAGCACTTTGCATTTTCTCAATGAATGCAGATCCTTCACTGATTGGACGAGGTGGCTAGATGGGCCGTTGATGTCACAAATGTTACCTCATCCATTCAGAGAGCGCTTGAGAAAATGCAATTTGAGAAAATACTGTGTTCTCCATAGTGCTTATGCCGAGCAAGTGACTTCCTGTGTTCACTATGCGAAAGGGCAGTTGCTTGGCACGGGATCTGGAAGCTAGCAGTGATCACTGTAGTAGTGCTGCCTACTATGTGATTTCCAGCTACCACAGAATCCCAGAGGTATGACACATACAAACATATATTGGTCCAAGCTGGAACAATGTAACCAGGGCTTTTTTTCAGCAGGAACGCGGGGGACGCAGTTCCGGCACCTCCAGGACCGAATGTTTACAAGGGGTGCTGGGGGGTGTTGAAGGGTCTGCTGATGCTGGCTGCTGGGGGATTTATTGTAGCTGGGGTGTCTATTTTAGCATGGGGGGGGGGGAGGGTTCTATTGTCGCTGAGGAAGTCTGTTGTTACTGGTGGGAGATCTATTGTTGGGTGGGTCTTATGTTGTTTGGGGCGTTAGTTGTTGCTGGGAGAGATCTACTGTCGAGGGAGGGGTCTGTAGTTGCTGGCTGCTGGAGGGTCTCTTGATGCTGGCTGCTGGAGGGTCTCTTGATGCTGGCTGCGGAGATATCTGTTGTTGCTGCCGGGATCGGTAGTTGCTGGGGAGTCCATTGTTACTGGGGGTCTATTTTTGCTGGGGGAGATTTTGCTGCCGCCTGCCGGTGGTTGTTGTGGGGAGATCTATTGTTGCTGGAGGTTCTGTTGATGTTTCTGGCTGCAAAAGGTTCTATTTTACTGCTTTTCTTGTTTATTATTCGCAAATTCCATACAAATTACTTGGCACCAAAAAATGATACTTGCTTCTGTATGCTCTATAAAGGGCAGTACTGGAAGGGGGGGCAGGAGGTGGAGTCAAGGAACGGTCCTCGGAGGTGGGTAGGGGGAGGTGAAATAGGGTGACGCAGAAAGGGGAAGTTCATGCCGACGGCTTTCGGGGGTTATACCGGGATGATGCCTGCAGCCGCAGGCATCATCCCGTAACCGTTGTTTAGAGCCGGCGATCGGCTATCCAAACTTAACAACCGATGTGGCTAAAAGCCGCTCTGTTGTTATGCCGGAGGAGCGGGAGGGGACATCCCCTCCCGCCGCCTCTCTGACCGGGCCTCTCTGACCGGGCCTCCCGATCCGGCCCCTCTATCGTCCAGGCGCGCTCTGAAACAAAGCCGTAAACGGCTTTGATTTAGTGTCCGCATTGAAAACACGGAAGTGACGTCATGACGTCACTTCCGGGTTTCTCGGCTGCCAATGGCGCCGGATTTAAAAAAGTACACAGTATTCAGAATCGCCGTTTTCGGCGATCTGAATACTTTGAAGTGCAAAGGAGGGCTCGATGGTCTTTTAGACCGCCGCTCCCTCCATAAAGAGTACCTGTCAGTCACCACCTATTACTGTCACAAGGGATGTTTACATTCCTTGTGACAGCAATAAAATTGATCAAAATGTATAAAAAAAAAAAAAAAAAAACACAATTTAATATTATAAAAAAAAGCGCCCCCCTTCCCGCGAGCTTGCGCCCACCTTCCCGCGAGCTTGCGCAGCAAAGAAAACGCATACGGAAGTCGCGCCCGCATATGAAAACGGTGTTCAAATCACACATGTGAGGTATCGCCACGATTGTCAGAGCGAGAGCAATAATTCTAGCGCTAGACCTACTCTGTAACTCTAACCTGGTAACTGTAAAAAAAGTTTAAAGCGTCGCCTATGGAGATTTTTAGGTACCGTAGTTTGTCGCAATTCCACGAGTGCGTGCAATTATAAAGCGTGACATGCTTGGTATGTATTTACTCGGCGTAACATCATCTTTCACATTATGCAAAAAAATTGGGCTAATTTTACTTTTTCATTTTTTTAAAATTCATGAAAGTAACATTTTTCCAAAAAGTTGTGTTTAAAACACCGCCGCACAAATACTGTGTGACATAAAATATTGCAACAATCGCCATCTTATTCTCTAGATTCTCTGCTAAAAAAATATATATAATGTTTGGGGGTTCTTAGTAATTTTTTAGCCAAAAATATGGATTTTTACTTGTAAACACCAAATGTCATAAATAGGCTCAGGCATGAAAGGGTTATACATATCTGCCAGTTGGCACATTTTATGGACTAAAACGCCTAATAATAATAATAATAATTATAACGTATTGATAATGATAAGTAATAGAAATAACAATACTTTTATTTTTTTCACCTGGACAGAGAAGCTTCTGGTTCTGACTGTAGCCACCGAAGAGACAGACGGATTCCGGCGTTTTCAGAGATCAGCGCAATGCTTCAACTACAAAGTGAAGGTGAGTTAGAACCAGGTCTGTGGCCCCCCGAGGGCATTGTTTTCTTCACAAAGGAATTCCAAGATTTAGACAGGAAATAGCAGACCAAGGAAAATATTTGGTAGCTCAAAATTCCTTCGGCTGTGGCTTGAGGAGCCTAAAGATGTTAGAGAATGTTCACTGAGACGGATTGGTGAACGTTCTCGTGTTTGTGGGCATTTCCAGAATGCTCAGAGAAAAGTTGATCGATTTGGATGGACTTTCACATCCTCAGCATGTCCCTCCCTCCTCTAGAAGTTGCACTCACCCAATAGCAATGATTAGACTATTTGGTGGTTGGGTTGAACAATCATGAAGAGCTGTCGTGTTTTTAGGAAGCTTAAAGTGGACCTTGAGTTGGAAATGAAAGTACTACCCATCCACCACCTGTCCTCCCCTTCCTCTAACATATTTTTCCTGGTAGCGGGTACCTTTATGTGACTGTCTAGGCGTGAATTGCATCAACTTGGGCTGCCCCCCGCTCGCAACCTCCTGGGACAAGTCACACGTCCATGGAGGCTGTGGGGCAAGTCTGACAGCACCATGTGACCTCATACATGTGCAGTGGGGAGCCGTCTGTCAAAATCACAGCAAGGCACAGCTGGCTCCGACATCCAAGATGGCAGCACTTAGCCCGGCAAGAATCGCCTCCGGTGAAGACAGTGCTGAACTCCTGGGCTGGTGAGAGTCTGTTTCTTACAAGCCACAGTATTTGCAGCTGTTGACTTTTTAAAAAACAAGTTCCTCTTAACCACTTGCCTACAGGGCACTTTCACCCCCTTCCTGCCCAAGCCATTTTTCAGCTTTCAGCGCTGTCACACTTAGAATGACAATTGCGCAGTCATGCAACCTTGTACCCAAATGAAATCATTTTTTCCCCACTAATAGAGCTTTCTTTTGGTGGGATTTGATCACCTCTGCGGTTTTTATTTCTTGCGCTATAAACAAAAGAAGAGGGACAAGTTTGAAAAAAACACAATGGGCTAGATTCAGGTAGGGGGACGTAAGTTTGTGCGGGCGTAGCCTATGTTATTTACGCTACGCCGCCACAATTTAGAGAGGCAAGTGCAGTATTCACAAAGCACTTGCTCCGCAAGTTGCGGCGGCGTAGCGTAAATCTGCCGGCGTAAGCGCGCCAAATTCAAATTGTCAAGAGGTGGGCGTGTTTTATGTAAATAAAACATGACCCCACATGAATGACGTTTCTCATGAACGGCGCATGCGCCGGCCGTGAACGTATCTCAGTGCGCATGCTCCTAATCACGTCGCAAGTAGTCAATGCTTTCGGCGTGAATGTAATTTACGCAAAGCCCTATTCGCGAACGACTTACGCAAATGGCGTAAAATTTTCAAAATTCGATGTGGGAACGACGTCCATACTTAACATTGGCTATGCCTCATATAGCAGGAGTAACGTTACGCCGGAAAAAGCCTTACGCAAACGACCTAAAAAAATCTGCCGGGCGCGCGTACGTTTCTGAATCGGCGTATCCAGCTCATTTGCATATTCTACGCTGAAATCGACGGAAGCGCCACCTAGCGGCCAGCCTAAATATGCAACTAAGATACGATGGCGTAAGAGACTTACGCCAGTCAGGATCTTAGCCTAATTTCGGCGTATCTTGCTTTCTGAATACAGAAAGAAGATACGCCGGCGCAGCTTTGAATTTACGCGGCGTATCAATAGATACGCCGTCGTAAATTCTTGCTGAATCTAGCCCATTATTTCTAACTTTTTGCTATAATAAATATCCATTTTTTTTTAACCAATTTTTTCCCCAGTTTAGGCCTATATGTATTCTTCTACATATTTTTGGTAAAACAAAATTGCAATAAGCGTATATTGATTGGTTTGCGCAAAAGTTATAGCAGCTACAGAATAGGGGATAGATTTATAATAGCATTTTTATTATTATTTTTTTTACTAGTAATGGCGGCGATCAGCGTTTTTTTTTTTATCGTGACTGCGATATTGCGGTGGACACATCAGTCACTTTTGACACATTTTTGGGACCATTCACATTCATACAGCGATCCCTGCTATAAAAATGCATTGATTGCTGTATAAATATGACTGTCAGGGAAGGGATTAACGCTAGGGGGCGATCAAGGGGTTAATGTGTTCCCTAGGGAGTGATTCTTACTGTGGGGGGAGGGGACTGACTGGGGGAGGTGACTGATGGTTGTCCCTATGTACAAGGGACACACCATCGGTCTCCTCTCCCTGACAGGACATGGATCTGTGTGTTTACACACACAGATCCACGGTCCTGCTCAGTTACTGGGCAATGACGCGGCGTGCGCGCGCCCCCCCCTAGTGCCTTGTGAAGGCGCAACGTCATATGACGTCCGCCCAGAACAAGAGTCTTCCTCCCGCCGTCATTTGACGGAGGGCGGTGGACAAGTGGTTAAAAGTGAACATGTGCTTTTGTGAAGCAGAGAAAGTGAGTGAGTGAGTGAGAAACTTTTATATAGCGCAACACATGCAAGCTGAATTCACTTAAGGAGGATCTTTGCCCTACCTATCCTAAATGAGATCTCAAATCCCTAACGCTTGTTTTTTATATATGTAAAAAAAAATGTAATAAATACTTGCCAGTGAAAAGGTCCAGCATTGTCTTTCATGCAAACAAAGCTTCCCCTTGTTCTCATGTCGCCATCTTGAAATGAACGTCAGCGCATCTGCAGGCAGGTCATAGGTTTCTGCCAGGTCCAATAGACTTGGTTGAGAGTTGAGACCCATTTTTGTCTTCCTGTTAACCACTTAAGGACCGCCTCCTGCACATATACGTCGGCAGAATGGCACGGCTGGGCACATGTACGTACAGGTACGTCCTGTACTAGTACCCAGCCGTGGGTCGCGGGCGCGCGCCCGTGACCCGGTCCGAAGCTCCGCGGGACCAGCGGACCCGATCGCTGCTGGAGACCCGCGATGGGTCCCCGGAGCTGAAGAACAGGGAGAGCCGTGTGTAAACATGGCTTCCCCGTGCTTCACTGTGGCGGCTGCATCGATCGTGTCATCCCTATTATAGGGGGACACGATCGATGACGTCACACCTACAGCCACACCCCCCTACAGTTGTAAACACACTTCAGGGAACACATAACCCCATCAGCGCCCCCTTGTGGTTAACTCCCAAACTGCAACTGTCATTTTCACAAGAAAAAATGCATTTTAAATGCATTTTTTGCTGTGAAAATGACAATGGTCCCAAAAATTTGTCAAAATTGTCCGGAGTTTCCGCCATAATGTCGCAGTCACGAAAAAAATCGCTGATCGCTGCCATTAGTAGTAAAAATTGTTTTTTTATAAAAATGCAATAAAACTATCCCCTATTTTGTAAACGCTATAAACTTTGCGCAAACCAACCGATAAACGCTTATTGCGATTTTTTTTTTTTTTTTACCAAAAATAGGTAGAAGAATACGTATCAGCCTAAACTGAGGAAAAAAATATATTTTTTATATATTTTTGGGGGATATTTATTATAGCAAAAAGTAAAACATATTGCATTTTTTTCAAAATTGTCGCTCTATTTTTGTTTAAAGCGCAAAAAAAAAACGCAGAGGTGATCAAATACCACCAAAATAAAGCTCTATTTGTGGGAAAAAAAGGACGCCAATTTTGTTTGGGAGCCACGTCGCACGACCGCGCAATTGTCAGTTAAATCGACGCAGTGCCGAATCGCAAAAAGGGGCAAGGTCCATTAGGTGCATTTTGGTCCGGGTCTTAAGTGGTTAAGATATTTGGCAACAGTTGCAGCCCATTTAAAAGCAATGTAATACCCCTGTATTATGTTCCTGCAGGTCCTGGGGCTCGGGGAAGAGTGGCGCGGAGAGGGGCAGAAGGTCCGACTACTAAAGGCCGCACTGGAACAATATGCCGACAACGAAGATCAGATTATCCTCTTCACCAAAAGGTATCTGGGCAAAAAAAAAAAAATACAAACCTGACAGGCATTTTTTTTTTGTATTTCTTACTCTATCCAAAACTCTTTGGAAAAGAAAAGGAAAGGTTTTGGCTTTAGATATACTTTATTCGTCCTTATAGCACATTATACCATTTAAGGAGACAGTCAGTGCAAATTTAAAATTTTAGATATAGATGAAGCCTGGGTGGCCGCGACAGCCCTTGGCTTCTTGTACAGTGCCTTGAAAAAGTATTCAACATTTTGTCATGTTACAACCAAAAACGTAAATATATTTTTTGTGATAGACCAACACAAAGTGGCACATAATTGTGAAGTGAAAGGAAAATGATAAATTGTTTTCAAATAAATATATGAAAAGTGTGGGGGGCATTTGTATTCAGCCCCCTTTGCCCTAACTAAAATCTAATGGAACCAATTGCCTTCAGAAGTCACCTAATTAGGAAATAAAGTCCACCTGTGTATAATTTAATCTTAGTATAAATACAACTGTTCTGTGAAGCCCTCAGAGGTTTGTTAGAGAACCTTAGTGAACAAACAGCATCAGGAAGGCCAAAGAACACAACAGACAGGCCAGGGATAAAGTTGTGGAGAAGTTTAAAGCAGGGTTAGGTTATAAAAAAAAAAAAAAAAATCCCAAGGTTTGAACATCTCACGAAACACTGTTCAATCCATCATCCGAAAATGGAAAGAGTATGGCACAACTGCAAACCTACCAAGACATGGCTGTCCACCTAAACTGACAGGCCGGGCAAGGAGGGCATTAATCAGAGAAGCAGCCAAGAGGCCCATGGTAACTCTGAAGGACCTGCAGAGATCCACAGCTCAGGTGGGAGAATCTGTCCACAGGACAACTATTAGTTGTGCTCAACACAAATCTGGCCTTTATGAAAGAGTGGCAAGAAGAAAGCCATTGTTGGAAAAAAGCCATAAGAAGTCCCCTTGCGGTTTGTGAGAGGCCATGTGGGGGACACAGCAAACATGTGGAATAAGGTGCTCTGGTCAGATGAAACCACAAAATGCTATGTGTGGCGGAAAACTAACAGTGCACAATACCCTGAACACACCATCCCCACTGTGAAACATGGTGGTGGCAGCATCATGTTGTGGGGATGTTTTTCTTCAACAGGGACAGGGAAGCTAGTCAGAGTTGTAGGGAAGATGGATGGAGCCATATACAGAGCAATCTTAAACGAAAACCTTTTAGAGTCTTCAAAAGACTTGAGACTGGGGTGGAGGTTCACCTTTCAGCAGGACAACGACCCTAAACTTACAGCCAGAGCTACAATGGAATGGTTTAGATCAAAGCATATTCATGTGTTAGAATGGCCCAGTCAAAGCCCAGACCTAAATCCAATTGAAAATCCCTCATAATAAGCACAGCAAGAGATGGAAGAAACTGTTAGGGGGTGTATCACTCCAACATCCCTCAACACTGACAATTCAGTTCCAGGTGGACTGATAAATGAATATACAAGATACTGTATGTTGGTATAGACTTTTCCTTATTGGTGTGCTCTGCGTATTTCCTTTGCAGCTACGATGACATATTTTCTTCAGGCCCAGCTGAACTTGTGAAGAAATTCAAGCAAGCCAAAAGCAAGGTGGTTTTCACAGCAGAAGCCATGGCCTATCCTGAACGGCGTCTGGAGCCCAAATATCCAACTGTCATGGAGGGCAAACGCTTCCTAGGATCAGCAGGTATGTCACTAACACACGGAACTCTGGTTCTCGAAGTTTAAAGCAAAATTTTTTTTTTTAACATTAGATTCAGGCTCATTTTGTCTAGGGGAATCGGGTAGTTTTTTTTAAAAACGAAGCAGTACTTACCGTTATAGAGAGCGATCTTCTCCGCCGCTTCCGGGTATGGTCTTCGGGACTGGGCGTTCCTATTTGATTGACAGTCTTCCGACAGCCTTCCGACGGTCGCATACATAGCGTCACGAGTAGCCGAAAGAAGCCGAACGTCGGTGCGGCTCTATACGGCGCCTGCGCACCGACGTTCGGCTACTTTCGGAAAATCGTGACGCGATAGATGCGACCGTCGGAAGCCTGTCAATCAAATAGGAACACCCAGTCCCGCAGCCCATACCCGGAAGCGGCGGAGAAGATCGCTCTCTACAACGGTAAGTACTGCTCGGGTTTTAAAACAACTAGCCGATTCCCCTAGACACAACGAGCATCCATCTAAGGGAATCGAAGTAAAAAAAAACATTTATGGGAGAACTCCCGCTTTAAGCTAGGGGTCTTCAAACGTTTCAGTACAAGTGCCATCGTATCGGATTGTATCTTTTCCTAATATTCCTTAGCTGAAGAAAATCCCTATTAGGGCCCCACCTCACATTAGGGTCCCCATCAGTGTCCCCATTTGCATCAGGGTCCCCCAGGAATTGGGCCCTATCATTGGTGTCATTGGGAGGAATATGCCCCATCATTGGTGTCTTTGGGAGAAATTTTGTCCCATCATTGGTGTCATTGGGCCCCATCAGTGGTGTCATTGGGAGAAATTGGGCCCCATCATTGGTGTCTTTGGGAGGAATTGTGCCCCATAATGGGTGTCATTGGGCCCCATCGTTGGTGTCATTGGGAGGAATATGCCACATCATTGGTGTCTTTGGGAGGAATTGGGCCCCATCATTGGTGTCGTTGAGAGGAATTTTGTCCCATCATTGGTGTCATTGGGCCCCATCGGTGGTGTCATTGGGACAAATTGGGCCCCATCATTTGGTGTTATTGAGAGGAATTTTGTCCCCCCGCATTGGTGTCATTGGGTCCCACCGTTGGTGTCATTGGAAGAAATTGGGCCCCATCATTGGTGTCATTGAGAGGAATTTTGTCCCATCATTGGTGCCATTGGGCCCCATCGGGGGTGTCATTGGGAGAAATTGGGCCCCATCATTGGTGTTATTGAGAGGAATTTTGTCCCCGCATTGGTGTCATTGGGTCCCACCGTTGATGTCATTGGAAGAAATTGGGCCCCATCATTGGTGTCATTGAGAGGAATTTTGTCCCATCATTGGTGCCATTGGGCCCCATCGGGGGTGTCATTGGGAGAAATTGGGCCCCATCATTGGTGTTATTGAGAGGAATTTTGTCCCCGCATTGGTGTCATTGGGCCCCATCGGGGGTGTCATTGGGAGAAATTGGGCCCCATCATTGGTGTCTTTGGGAGGAATTGTGCCCCATAATGGGTGTCATTGGGCCCCATCGTTGGTGTCATTGGGAGGAATTGTGTACTATCATTGGTGTCATTGGGCACCATAGTTGGTGCCATTGGAAGAAATTGGGCCCCATTCATTGGTGTCTGTGGGGGAATTGTGCCCCACTGTTGGTATCAGCGGATTAAATAGTGCCCTAAGGGCCAGTTAAAAGCAAGCAAAGGGCCGCATCTGGCCCTCAGCCACAGTGTGGAGACCACTGCTTTAGTTTAATAAGCACCCCTCAGGACTCACTACATCCTTTATTAGTCTGACTCCACTGGTTGCTAGATGGGATTGTACGTGTGATGGTTTCCCTTTTGCAGCTGTTGGGTCTCAAGCTTGTGGTCACGTATGACATAAAATGGGGTGTATTCCTGCACCCGGGAACCTCAGTTGCTGCCTACAGACATGATAGCGCAGTATACGCTGGTACTTGTGTAACACTGTGGATAGCATTTGTACGCATTCCCCAAGCTTGCAAATCCTGCATTCAGATATAATATATGCAGGCTACCCAAATACCTTACCATACATGGCTGTATGCAGCACCTGGGCCTCCCGGGCACTAAAATTTGCCTCATTTTACCCTGTCCCATAGACCTGTGTGCATGAGGCCATCATAACACCATGTGTCAGTAATAACCCCCCCAATTCTGATGATTGACTCTCATCTCTCTCTGCAGCTTTCATAGGCTACGCTCCGTATCTACACAAACTGGTGGCGGACTGGGACGGGGCGGATGAAGACAGCGACCAACTCTACTACACCAAGATCTTCTTAGACCCTGTGAAGAGAGTAAGTGATGTGCAGACAGCCAGACCCAATGCTGCTCATACACCTGGCAATGTTTGGGGTATTCTAACTAGGGGTGCCAAAATTAATCGCTGCATTGCGATTTGGGTGTCCCCGATGCGGCATCCATGAATGCGACCGGGATAGACGATTACCAGGGATGATGCCGCAGCTGCAGGCATCATCCCAGTACCGTTTTTAGAGCGGGCGGTCGGCTTTCCAGTGATAACAACCGTTGTGGCTAAAGAGCGGGACACCCATACACCCCCCACCCCCGCCCCCCCCCCGTCTTCCGCCGCTCTGACCGGGCCACGAGCTGCTACTTCTGGCGGCTACAGACAGACTGGAACGACACTCCCTGTTTACTCGCCTGCAAATGGCGCCAGTTAAAAAAAAAAAATGACAGTATTCAGAATCGCCATAAAGATCCCTCCATAAAGAGTACCTGTCACCACCTATTACTGTCACAGGGGATGTTTACATTCCTTGTGACAGCAATTAAAGTGATCAAAACTTTTTTTTTTTTTTTTTAACGCAATGTAAAAAAAAATAAAATATATAATTGTATTTATTTATTTATTTTTCCATCCGTCTGGAGGATCGGATCGGATAGGATCATAGGAAAACAGACAGGCATAGCTAGATTCAGAGAGACTTAGGCTGGCGTATCAGTAGATAAGCCAGCCTAAGTCAGAATTTGCGCCGGCGCAAATTAGGCTCAGATACGAGCGGCGTAAGTGTCTTACACCCTCGTATCCTAAAGTGTAATTTTTAGGCTGACCGCTAGGTGGCGCTTCCATTGCGGTCGGCGTAGAATATTTAAATCACCAGATACGCCTATTCACGAACGTACGCCCGGCCGACGCAGTACAGATACGCCGTTTACGTAACGCATTATCAGGCCTAAAGTTATTCCATCAAATAGCTGGAATAGTAATGTTAAGTATGGCCGCCGTTCCCGCGTCGAAATTTGAAAATTTTACGTCGTTTGCGTAAGTCGTCCGTGAATAGGGTTTTACGTCATTTACGTCCACGTCGAAATCAATAGGACCGTGCGGCGTACTTAGCCGCAATGCACACTGGGATATGTACACGGACGGCGAATGCGCCATTCCAAAAAAACGTCAATCACGTCAGGTCAACCCAAATTAGCATAAAACACGCCCCCTCAGCCTATTTTAAATTAGGCGCGCTTACGCCCGCCGCAACTATGCGCTCACCATCCTGAATCTAGCTAGCAGTCTATTTTCATCTGATCTCCCATAGAGGACAGCGGGGCTCTGACAGCTCCGTCTCTGCACAGTGAGCGGAGATGAACCTGTCCTCTGCCTGAGCAAGCGGAATCCATATTACAGACAAGCCCTTGTGAAATAACTCTTCCTATGCTATGATGAGAGTGATAAAGTACTGTGAGTGTGGCCACTCTAGAAAAAGAAGAGTGTTAGTGACAGGATTAAGGGGAAACCATTCATAAAAAAGAAAACGAATGCAGCCATCACCTCTGGAGGCTATTAAGTCTGCTCACATAATTTATAATAAAAACATCTTTGCTGTTCTGAAACTTCCCTCCAACCACTTTGCATATTATTTTATATACACTGTGATCCTGTTATTGCCAAATATGCTGCAGAAATCTCCCTCCACTGAGTCTGGCTGCATCCATTTTAAGTGTGGGCAGCTGAAGCTGCTGCCTGTTCACTTCCTGGATTTACACAAACACACCTCCAGCTCTGCAGCTCTGATTGGCCCTCTTATGACTCACCCCCTCCCTTTCTGGAAAACCCTCTCTAGAGTGAGAGAGAGCTGTGCATGATGTCATAAGCCTAGGCTATTGACCAGACAGACAGGAAGTGGGCTGTATAAGGTATTTGCTGGCAGAAAAAAAAAACTTTTACTATCCAAAGTTAAAGGAACACTAAAGTTAAAAAAAAATGTTTTTGTAAAATAACAAACATGTTATTCTTACCTCCACTGTGCAGTTAGTTTTGCACAGAGTGTCCCCTAACCCTGTCTCCTGGGGTCCATTGGCGGCTGTCTCGGCTCCTCCTCGTAAGAGCTTTCCACCTTCATGCGAGCTCGCATGGTGGAAAGCTTTTGTGGGCGCGCTCCCGTGATACAGCGGCGGGCATAGCCGCCGACTGTATCACTCGGCCCCGCCCCGTCGTGTCGCGTCCTTGGATGTGATTGACAGCAGCGCCAGCCAATGGCTGCGCTGCTATCAATCCGTCCAGCCTAGCCAATCAACGGCCAGGCTGGGAACCGAAGAGGATCACATGGACGCGCGCGGGACTTTCGAGGGGTGAGGTAAGTAAAACGGGGGTTCGGGGGGGGGGGGGGGGCGATACCGTCGGATGTTTTTTCACCTTAATGCATAGATGCCCTTTAATACAATAAGAGCAGAAGATTTAATAGATGGAAAGATGAAAAAATGACTGAAGGGCGGCTTTAACCTGCAATATATAATCTTGGGTTAGGGTCAGCTTTGACAGAACAGAACACTACAAAGCAGACTTGATTCTAACAATACTTATTTATTTTATTAATAGGAGAAAATAAACATTACTCTGGACCACCGGTGCCGAATCTTCCAGAGCCTGCATGGATCCGTAGGTGAGTACGCGGTCAGAATTGTATTCCTTTGTAGGAGGAAAAGTACTGAGTGGTCATAATAACACTCAGAAAACCAGCCTGTATGATTCCCTCCATTACCAGGTCATTTTTTCAGTTCCATGATAGCTTGGCTGACAATTACTTGGTCATGCAATAGTGTACACAAATACATTAATGTGGTCCGGCGTAAGCCCGCTTAATTCAAATGTGGATGATGTGGGCGTGTTTTATTTAAATTTAGTGTGACCCCACGTATTTGACGTTTTTTACGAACGGCGCGTGCGCCGTCCGTGGGGGTATCCCAGTGCTCGAAATCACGTCGCAAATAGTCAATGCTTTCGACGTGAATGTAATTTACGCAAAGCCCTATTCGTACCATCAAATCTTGGGTCGTGGGTGGACGGGGGCATGTACCATCAAATCTTGGGTCGTGGGTGGGTATTCCAACATGATAATGACCCAAAACACATGGCCAAGGCAACAAAGGAGTGGCTGAAGAATAAGCACATTAAGGTTCTGGATGGGCCTATCCAGTCTCCAGACCTTAATCCCATAGAAAATATGTGGAGGGAGCTGAAGGTTTAAGTTGACAAACGTCAGCATCGCAACTTTAATGACTTGGAGAGGATCTGCAAAGAGGAGTGGGACAAAATCCCTCCTGAGATGTGTGCAAACCTGGTGGCCACTACAAGAAACTTGTGACCCCTGTGATTGCCAACAAGGGTTTTGCCACCAAGTACTAAGTCATGTTTTGCGAAGGGGTCAAATACTTATTTCATTATACTCATTAAAATGCAAATCAATTTATAACTTTTTTGAAATGGGGTTTTCAGGATTATTTTGTTGTTGTTCTGTCTTTCACTGTTAAAATAAACCTACCATTAAAATTATAGACTGATCATTTCTTTGTCAGTGGGCAAACGTACAAAATCAGCAGGGGATACTTTTCTTCTCCCTCGCTGTAGTGCATGTGTTGCCATCCACTCTGTGTTGCATCACAAATGTGAGAGTGCTAATGTGAAAAAATAAAATATCTTCCAGCTGCACGGTGACCTCTCTGTGTGTGTGTGTGTATGTTCTGCCTGCTTGTGGCTGTGTCAGATCTAATTACTGTGTAGCTCTGACCTGCAGAACAGCAGACTGAGAGGCCCGGGGATTGTGGGATATGTAGTTTCAGTTCTCAGACTACAAACAGAGGTCATGTTTTAACCTGTGCAGTGCCATGCTGCATGCCTCATGTTTCTACACATGAACAGAATCTTCTGACACCAGAATGTGAAGATTTAGGCCCAGATTCACAGAGAGCAAGGCGCACATTACGCCGCCGTAGAGTAACCAATGTACGCTACGCCAACGCAGCGTGGAGTGGGATTCGAAGGCGTACGCCGGCATAGGTGGATTGGGCGTGACCCATGCAAATGATGAGCCGAGCGCCAGACAGATACGTATCACGAACTGCGCATGCGCCGTGATGTGGACGCATCCCCCTGCTCACAACCACGTCGGAACAACTCCCTAAACTATACCGGATCACTGCGTACGGCATGAACGTAACCTACACCCAGCCAGACACACGTCCAACTTAAAATACGCCGGCTTGTGTTCCCTGGTGCAGACATTTGCATGTCTGCTGCTGGGTTGAACCTCCTTTATGGGGAATAACTTTACGCCGGACGTACAACTTACGCGCACCTCGCGCGCACGCAGGTTCGTGAATCGCCGTATTTCCCTCATTTGCATGTTTGAATGGCTAATCAATGGGAGCGGCACCATGCACCCAGCCTAAATGTGCGCCCACCCTACGCCGGCGTAAGCAAGCTACGTCGGCGGGGTGTAGCCTGGTTTTAGGCGCATATCTGTTTGTGGGTCTGGCGCACAGATACGACGGCGCACATTTGCACTTACGTCGGCGTAACTTGTTATACGTCGGCGTAAGTGCTTTGTGAATCTGGGTCTTATTTTTCTATAGGCTCTGCGTACAGGGCAACAAATGACACACTATGAAACTACATGCTCAATGCACATCTTATGTAGGTAAAAGACACAAGGTGCAGGTAGGAGAGATTAAATGTCTTTTAAAGTCTGCAAATGGTGACTTCTGTTATTTCATAATACATACCCCTCATCTCTACTCACTAATACAATACAATTGGAGCAGACACATGTATCTTATATTGTGGTCAGGTCTTTCATGCATAGTCCTGCCCATGCAGCATCAGAATTTGAGGAAGTGTCTGACACTTGGATGGACAGGCCATTTTATTACAAGGACTTTTCTATGATGACAAAGAAGTTTCCCTTCTTAATGGGTTCCTATTTCTTTTAGGAGACGTGGTGATGAAGTTTGAAAACGGACGAGTCAGAGCGCGCAATCTCGCCTACGACACGCTTCCTGTTCTGGTGCATGGCGATGGGCCTACTACGGTGGGAATCTATGTCTTATGTCAGATATACACTATACTATCAAAAGTATTGGGACACCTGCCTTTACACACACAAACTTTAATGGTGTCTTATAGGTAGATTCAGGTAGGGGCGTGCAAATCTAAGGCGGCGTAGCCTAGCGTGTTTACACTACGCCGCCTTAAGTAAGAGAGGCAAGTACTGTATTCTCAAAGTACTTGCCTCCTTACTTAGGGCGGCGTAGCGTGAATGCGTTATTCCACCTAATAGATGGAATAACTTTAGGCCTGCTAATGCCTTACGGAAACAGCGTAAATCTACTGCGGCGGCCGGCGTACGTTCGTGAATCGGCGTATCAACTCATTTACATATTCTACGCCGACCGCAATGGAAGCGCCACCTAGCAGCCATCCGAAAAATTGCAACCTAAGATAGGACGGCGCAAGCCGTCTTATCTTAGATATGTTTAAGCGTATCTCTGTTTGAGCATACACTTAAACATAAGTCGGCGTAGATCAGTAGATAAGCCGACCTAACTCTTACTGAATCTACCTATTAGTCCGTAGGGTTCAATATTCAGTTGGCCCCCCTCTGCATCTATAACAGCTTCAACTCTTCTGGGAAGGCTGTCCACAAGGTTTAGGAGTGTGTCTATGGGAATGTTTGACCATTCTTCCAGTTTCGCATTTGTGAGGTCAGGCACTGATGTGGACGAGAAGGCTTGGCTCAGTCTCCGCTCCCAAAGGTGTTCTATCGAGTTGAGGTCAGGACTCTGTGAAGGCCAGTCAAGTTCCTCCACCCCAAACTCGCTCATCTATGTCTTTATGGACCTTGCTTTGTGCACTGGTTCAAAACATTTGGGGGAGGGGGATTATGGTGTGGGGTTGCTTTCCAGGGGTTGGGCTTGGCCTCTTAGTTCTTAAGACGTCAGCATACTAAGACATTTTGGATAATTTCATGCTCCCAACTTTGTGGGAACAGTTTGGGGATCACCCCTTCCTGTTCCAACATGACTGCTCACCACTGCACAAAGCAAGGTCCATAAATAAATAGATGTGCGAGTTTGGGGTGGAGGAAATTGACTGTCCTGCACAGAGTCCTGACCTCAACCCAACAGAACACCTTTGGGATGAATTAGAGCGGAGACTGCGAACCAGGCCTTCTCATTCAACATCAGTACCTGACCTCACAAATGCCCTTCTGGAAGAATGGTCAAACATTCCCATAGACACACCCCTAAACTTTGTTGATAGCCTTATCATTCAGAGATTACAGTATTTGTTTTGTATTTTCTCCCTGGGTTCTATCAATTTCTAAAACCATCCAATCTCCTCTTGAGCTCAGTGCTGAACATTTTTAAAGACTGTCACATAACTAAGTATTGGTAATTGGTTGTTTTACCTCCTCCAGCAGCCCAGGGATGGTGTCATCTGTTAGTCCTACACACAGGCAGCATATATACAATGATCTGTGGATCACCTCATATTATGATAAACATAACATAATATATGATAAACATGTCCAAGCTAGATATGTAAATAACCTGTCACTCAAAGCAAGGAGAGAGAGGAAAGGACTTTTTTATTTAGACAGGTTTTTATCTGTTATTTTTCACTGAACAATAAAAGAGGATTGCTCAGAGCTGGATTAAAGGGACACTAAAGGCAAGATTTTTTTTTGTTTAAAAATAACAAACATGTTATACTTACCTCCGCTGTGCAGTTCGTTTTGCACAGAGTGTCCCCTAACCCTGTCTTCTGGGGTCCCTCGGCGGCTGTCTCGGCTCCTCCTCGCAAAAGCTTTCCACGTTCATGCGAGCTCCCTCGCAAGGTGGAAAGCTTTTGCGAGCGCGCTCCCGTGATACAGCGGCGGCCATGGCCGCCGACTGTATCACTCGGCCCCGCCCCCAGCACGCCGCGTCATCCGCTGTGATTGACAGCAGTGCCAGCCAATGGCTGCGTCGCTATCAATCTGCCCAGCCTAGCCAATCAACGGCCAGGCTGGGAACCGAATAGGAAGACGAGAACGCGCACGGGACTTTCGAGTGGAGAGGTAAGTAAAACAGGGGACTCGGGGGGGGGGGGGGGGTTGGGGGGTCGGTGCTATCAGATGTTTTTTTACCTTAATGCATAGGATGCATTAAGGTAAAAAAAACAACCTTTACCTTTACA
Source organism: Rana temporaria (assembly GCF_905171775.1). Classification (NCBI taxonomy): domain Eukaryota; kingdom Metazoa; phylum Chordata; class Amphibia; order Anura; family Ranidae; genus Rana; species Rana temporaria. The sequence continues at coordinate 119,422,048 of NC_053498.1, forward strand.
ACACCTGTGAAAAAAAAAAATTGGGGGTTTACATCCACTTTAAGCTTTGGCAAAAAAAAATGGAAGCTGCACTCTCTGGGCCAGATCCAGATACAAATGGACCGGCGCAGCGTATCAGAGATACACTACGCCGCCGTATCTTACCTGGCTTTAAGTCGAATCCAGGAAGATTTTGCGCCGTAAGTTACGGCGGCGTAGTGTATTTCTGGCGGCGGAATTCAAATCGGCAGGTAGGGGGCGTGATTCATTTAAATGAAGTGCGTCACCGCGCCGAATGAACTGCGCATGCTCCGTTTCGAAATTTCCCGCCGTGCTTTGCGCGAAATGACGTTGCAACAACGTCATTATTTGAACTTAGACGTGAATTACGTCCTTTCCTAATCACGGACGACTTACGCAAAAAAAAAAAAAATTCAAATTTCGACGCGGGACCGACGGCCATACTTAACATGGCAAGTCTATCTATACGCCGCAAAATACCAGCTTTAACTATACCCAGGGAAAAGCCGACTAGCGACGACGTAAGAGAATGCGACGGCCACGCGTACCTTCATGGATCAACGGAAAAAGCTAATTAGCATACCCGACGCGGAAAACGACGCAAACTCCACCCAGCGGGCGCCAAAGTATTGCACCTACGATCCGAAGGCGTACGAAGCCATACGCCTGTCGGATCGAACCCAGATGCTGTCGTATCTTGGTTTGAGGATTCAAACTAAAGATACGACGTGGCAAATTTGAAAGTACGCCGGTGTATCAGTAGATACGCCGGCGTACTCTCTTTGTGAATCTGGCCCATTAGTTTTAGTAAATGAACCCCAATATGTCTGCTCTGACAAGGAGAGAATACGGGAAGTAAATAACAATACAAACAGCTATCCCTGAGAGGTAAGGATGCACCATTATAAAAGTGTGCCAATTCAGATTATTACAAATGTCCAGATGACGCAAAGTAGATCTCATTTTGTTGGGAATTTAGCTTTATAAACAACAGGAGAAAACCAAATTTGACCAATTTATTGCCTCTAAGTTATGTAGATTGTTGGTTCTATGTGCTTGTGGCTAACACTTGTGTCTCTCCATCAGCTTCTGATGAATTATCTGGGGAATTACATCCCTCGGGTATGGACCTTCGAGACCGGCTGTGTCGTCTGTGATGAGGGTTTAAGGAGTCTTTCTGGATTTAAGGTAAATAAATGACCATTACTCCTTTTTTTTTTATTTATCTGCCTTTAGTGGAAAATCCAAACCATAAAATCTGATTTCTAGGCAAAAGTCTAAATACACTGGGCTGGATTCAAGAAGCAATTGCGCCTGTGTAACCATAGGTTACACAGCACAATTGCTTACTTGCCCCGGCGTAATGAGTGCTCCTGATTCAGGAACCTTGTTACGCCGACTGCAGCCTAAGATCTGCGACTGCATTCTTGCGCTGGCCACTAGGTGGCGTTCCCGTTGTGCTCAGCGTATAGTATGCAAATTGCATACTAACACCGATTCACAACGTTGCGCGAGGCCTGCATACGCATTTTACGTCGTTTACGTCCTAGCGACGTCATTTGCCGCAATGCATGTCGGGAAAGTTTCCCGACGGAGCATGCGCTCTACGATCGGCGCGGGAACGCGCTTAATTTAAATGATTCCCGCCCCCTACGGGATAATTTAAATTGCGTGCTCCTGCGCCGGGCATTTTGCCGGCGCGCCAGCGCAATTTACGGAGCTTCTGCTCCGTGAATCAAGGGCAGCGGAGCAAATTTGCGGGGGCGCAGGGCAAAAACGTTGCCCTGCGCCTCCGTAAATAATGCGCAAATCTCTTTGAATCCGGCCCACTGATCACATGAATATATGAGAGCCGTTTTAACCTGCCAAAGGATTTGTATTTCTGTCCATCCAGTTCTGAGGTTACACAGCTCTGCCACACAGCACAGACCTGTCAGGTAGGGCTGGAGACCTGTTTTTGATCTGCTATAGTTGAAGTATTACTAAACCCAAGACAGTAAAATCAGTCTGTATATGCAGTAAAGCATGCTTGTTATAATCACTGTGGAACCTAAGGGGTTAATCCTATGCGCTGTGTAAAAAGGCAGCTTGATCTTGTCTTCTCTGATCCTCCCCTTCTCCCAGAGTCCCCAAACCATCTCTGGATAGTACAGAGGCTAGGGGACAAGTTGCACATGCTCAGATTGGTGCGTACTGCTAGAGAGTTTTTTCTTTTTCTTGGGAGGGTGCAAGTGATCAGCACAGGGCCTATCAGCACTGTCCAGACAGAAGGTCAAGGGTCCTGCATTCTCAAAAGACAATCATGGGGGGGATGAAAACTCTTCCTACAAGCTTTAACCAGACACTGATAGAAATCGGAAGACTGCTATCTACTGCTGATGAGAAAATGTATTTATCAGTTTATATTTACTAAAACGATTGCATTTCCATGTTCTGCGTATTGTGGGAGACCAGATATAGTGAATTCAGGGTCCTGGATTTAGTAACAATTGCAGATCTAACACTGCTTGCATTTGAAAAACTTTATTAAATGTATTTTGTTTATTCATTTACTAAATGTATTAATGTATTAAATTATTACATTTTGTTTATTAAAATGTATTCAGTTTTTATGTATTAAATTGTATTGATTACTTTTTTACTTTAATGAGTGCAACTGATGAGGAAGCTCATGATCTGGTCTATTCCTTGCTCCTCCTGTACATCCTCTGGCTGCTGCAAAATGGCAGTTGGTATTGTCAGATAGTAGGTACCTAAATGCTGCAGTGACTGTACCTAAACTTATTTTTTTATTTTTTATATTGTGGAACACATTTTCTTCTTCCTACCTTGACATATTTATTTCTCTGGATCAACTGATCTAACAAGCTTTCTCTGCTTTTTTTTTTTTTAGACGGATGACTCTTTCCCATTGGTTCTGATCGGTGTTTTCATTGAGCAGCCCACGCCATTCATCTCCGAGTTCTTCAAGAGAATCACTAACCTGCAGTACCCCAAGCAGCGGATCCAGCTGTATATCGCCAATCACGTAAGTATGACGCTGTTGTTAGAAGAGAGACGGTGCCTCCTCCCTTGCTCGCTGCTCAGCTGGCCGATGTAAACTTGCAGTGATTCCCCTCTGAAGCTAGGCTTGCTTACACAAGAAGAATCCATGATTATATGTGACATTCCTCACTGCTACGTGACTTACAAGGCATGCTGGGAAATGTTTAACCTTTTGTTTTCTGGAACTCCAGGAGCCCAATCATCAGAGACAAGTGGATAAGTTCTTGAAGGAACACAGTGCAGAATACAGCCTAGTAAAATACATTGCGCCAGAAGAAATGTCAAACGCCGCGGATGCCCGCAATGCTGGAATGTAAGTTTTTTTTTTTTTTTAATTTAATAAAATTTTATTTTAGCTTTTTAAAAAAAAATATATATATTTATAATATATATATATATATGTATGTAACACAAAGTACCGTATATACTCCAGTATAAGCCAAGTTTTTCAGGGCTGGAAATACCCCCCTCGGCTTATACTCGAGTCAGTACCTGAATTCTTGCCAGGCGTCCATTTTTTTTTTAAGTCGCGGCTTCCTCCTGGTGTTCCATTCTGTGATAGGCATTTGACACTGTTTTTCCGCCTATCACGGAAGTCCTCTCATCCTCGGACAGTTTCCCAGCAGACACTGGGCCAGATTCATCAATAGATACGCCGGCGGATCTCCTGAGTATCTGTGAGATCCCACGGTCGGAGCTATGCGACTGATTCATAAGAATCAGTTCCGCATAGATCTCCCTTAGATCCGACTGGTGTAAGTGACTTACACCAGTCGAATCTTAGGCTGTAATCTCCGGCCAGCCGCTAGGCGTCGTCGCTTTGTTTTACACGTCGCATATGCAAATGAGGAAAACCGCCGATTCACGTCCGTACGCCCGCCCGTCGCTCTTTTTTAACGTCGTTTGCGTTCGGCTTTTTCCGGCGGAGAGCTACTCCCTGCTATATGAGGGGTAGCTAATGTTAAGTATGGCCGCCGTTCCCGCGCCGAGATTCAAAATGTTTACGTCGTTTGCGTAAGTCGATCGGGAATCCCGATGGCCGCAATTGACGTACCCGCCGCTAACAATGACGTCATTTGGAGCATGCGCACTGGGCTTTTTCGCCGGCGGCGCATGTGCAGTTAAATCGGCGCGGGAACGCGCCTGATTTAAATTGTACACTCCCCCTAGCCGCGGAATTTGCATTCCGCCGGGGGGAGTTACGATCCAACGGTGCAATTTGCGAGGTAAGTGCTTTATGAATCATGCACTAGCCTCGCTAAATTGCACCGGCGGATCGTAAACCAGGTAGATCTAGCGGATCTAAAGATCCGCTGAGCTACATGAATCCGGCCCACTGTGTTCAGTGTTCCGCCAATTGCGGACGTCCTCTTGTTCGAGGATGAAAGAATGTCTGTGATTGGCGGAACACTGAACACAGTGTCTGCTGGGAAACTGAGTCCGAGGATGAGCGGACCTCACTGATAGGCGGAACACAGTGTCAAATGCCTATAACGGAACACCAAGAGGAAGCTGCGACTTTTAATAAATGGACGCCTGTCAGGATTGCAGGTACAGTGAGGTATGGCACAGTGAGACTGCAATGGGCACAGAGAGGTATGGCACAGTGAGACTGCAATGGGCACAGTGAGGTATGGCACAGTGAGACTGCAATGGGCATAGTGAGGTGTGCAATGGGCACAGTGAGGTGTGCAAATGGGCATTCTTTTCCGCTTACAGTAGCTGCCGCATTCTTACCCTCAGCTTATACTCGAGTCAATACGTTTTCCCATTTTTTTGTGGTAAAATTAGGTCCTCTGTTTATATTTGGGTCGAGTATATATGGTAAATATAGTCTATACAGTTTTTGCAATATACCTATTACTTGATGTGATCAAAGGGTGTAGATAAAGGGGGGGTTATGGGGGTCCAAACTCCCTTAGAGCGTCTGTCAATGGTGCAGGCTCTGCAGTTTTCTTTTAGCTTTTCTGATTACATTGAAATAGGCCCCAATAGAGTACCCACATGCAATGCCTAATTGTTACCCTTTTTGGTTTTCAAGACTGAACCCCCTCCCCCAGGGAAATAATGTATCTTCCCCCTTGGATGTGATCAACCTGGAAATAGTCTTATTGGCTGTCGTAAAACATTTGAAAAAATATGTACATTGGGGCAATCATGTGTTTATATTACAGTGGGGGGGATGTCTGTGGATATTACAGTGGGGGAGATGTCTGTGGATATTACAGTGGGGAGATGTCTGTGGATATTACAGTGGGGCAGATGTCTGTGGATATTACAGTGGGGGAGATGTCTGTGGATATTACAGTGGGGGGAGATGTCTGTGGATTACAGTGGGGGAGATGTCTGTGGATATTACAGTGGGGGGGATGTCTAGGGATATTACAGTGGGGGAGATGTCTGTGGATATTACAGTGGGGGAGATGTCTGTGGATTACAGTTGGGGGGGGGGGGATGTCTGTGGATATTACAGTGGGGGAGATGTCTGTGGATATTACAGTGGGGAGATGTCTGTGGATATTACAGTGGGGGAGATGTCTGTGGATATTACAGTGGGGGGAGATGTCTGTGGATATTACAGTGGGGGAGATGTCTGTGGATATTACAGTGGGGGAGATGTCTGTGGATATTACAGTGGGGGAGATGTCTGTGGATATTACAGTGGGGGAGATGTCTGTGGATATTACAGTGGGGGAGATGTCTGTGGATATTACAGTGGGGGGGATGTCTAGGGATATTACAGTGGGGGAGATGTCTGTGGATATTACAGTGGGGGAGATGTCTGTGGATATTACAGTGGGGGAGATATCTGTGGATATTACAGTGGGGGGATGTCTGTGGATATTACAGTGGGGGAGATGTCTGTAGATATTAGAGTGAGGAGATGTCTGTGGATATTACAGGGGGGAGATGTCTGTGGATATTACAGTGGGGGAGATGTCTATGGATATTACAGTGGGGGGAGATGTCTGTGGATATTACAGTGGGGGAGATGTCTGTGGATATTACAGTGGGGGAGATGTCTGTGGATATTACAGTGGGGGGAGTTGTCTGTGGATATTACAGTGGGGGAGATGTCTGTGGATATTACAGTGGGGGAGATGTCTGTGGATATTACAGTGGGGGAGATGTCTGTGGATATTACAGTGGGGGAGATGTCTGTGGATATTACAGTGGGGGAGATGTCTGTGGATATTACAGTGGGGGGGATGTCTAGGGATATTACAGTGGGGGAGATGTCTGTGGATATTACAGTGGGGGAGATGTCTGTGGATATTACAGTGGGGGAGATATCTGTGGATATTACAGTGGGGGGATGTCTGTGGATATTACAGTGGGGGAGATGTCTGTGGATATTACAGTGGGGGAGATGTCTGTGGATATTAGAGTGAGGAGATGTCTGTGGATATTACAGGGGGGAGATGTCTGTGGATATTACAGTGGGGGAGATGTCTATGGATATTACAGTGGGGGGAGATGTCTGTGGATATTACAGTGGGGGAGATGTCTGTGGATATTACAGTGGGGGAGATGTCTGTGGATATTACAGTGGGGGGAGTTGTCTGTGGATATTACAGTGGGGGAGATGTCTGTGGATATTACAGTGGGGGAGATGTCTGTGGATATTACAGTGGGGGAGATGTCTGTGGATATTACAGTGGGGGGGGGGGGAGATGTCTGTGGATATTACAGTGGGGGGGGGGGGGAGATGTCTGTGGATATTACAGTGGGGGGGGGGGGAGTTGTCTGTGGATATTACAATTGGGACTATATATGGTGGTGATCCGAAAAATGTATGTGCGTTATAATTAATCAAAATTAGTCGATTAATCGATTAAAAATAATCGATTAATCGAACACAAAAATTTTAATCAATAGCAGCCCTAAAAAAACTGTTCTCAGGACTTCTGGCAGTGCCAAGGCTGAGTGGTATTTGCTGAAATAGTTTCAAAGAGCCAACCACTTATTGTGCCCCTCTCTGTCCTATTTGACTGATGCCTTGGCACCCGGCTGCACAGTATTTGGGAATTGAATTAGGAATGCAGGTTCTTTTTTTTATTGTACAAATTTTTTTTTTTTAGAACTATGTACTAAAAGATTGTTCTGTAGATGTAAATTGTTCTCCTAAAATCCCATTTAGTTTAACAATCATATTTGTATGTATTTTTACCTTTGATAGATTTTTCCTTTTAATTTTGTACTTCTCTCCCCCTTCCAGGGATATGTGTCGGCAGAACTTGGAGTGTGAATATTATTTCAGCATTGACGTGCAGGTGGTGCTGAAAAATGCCAGCATACTACAGACGCTCATAGAACAAAACAAGTATGTTGTGGTTATCACTTTATCCCTTTAAAGTGAACCTATTGTGATGGTTGAAGCAATGCTCTGCATAGGTCTAACAGGTCACCATGTCTCCCCTCAGGTCCATCCTCTGCCCAATGGTCAGCCGGGTTCAGGACTTTTGGTCCAATTTCTGGGGGGCGCTGAGCAAAGAGGGGTTCTACGCCCGATCAGAGGATTATATCGACATCGTCCAGAGACAGAGAATGTGAGTATATTTACCGGTCCTTTTAAGCAAGGATTTCAGGGCAGACCAGGGCTGAAAAAGTTCTGCCGTCTGCGTGCAGAACAAGTTCACGGCCAACGCCCTTCGGACAAAATTCCACGGATTTGTCCGATGGAAATCCGATCGTGTGTACGAGGCTTAAGGCCAAAATTTCAGTGACACCACAAAGCTGCTGGTAAAACGAATCTGATTGTAACATCTGTGGTTATATTATGTCGGGATAAATCTGTGCTCATCTAATTACTGACTCTGTGCTTACAGCGGCATCTGGAACGTCCCATACATCAACAGTGTGTATCTGGTGAAAGGCAGCGCGCTCCGGACTAAACTCAACCAGTACGACATGTTCCGCAGTGGCCACCTGGACCCCGATATGGCGTTTTGTGACAACGTCCGCAAACAGGTCACTATAACATGAAAGAGGGCGGGGCCCGGGGGTAGAGGGCAGTCTAGCTTCCAGGATGGGTAATATGCACGATAGGATCATAGAATAGTCAGCCATTTAAGGTAACTCTAGCTGTTTAAGGACTATGATATTGTCAGGAGGAAGGGGTTAATAAAGTTTGCAATTCATATAAAAGCTGATATAAACCCAATTTCTAAAATCTTATATTAGCTTTTATATTCTTTCCAATATTTCTAAATCTTAAAGTGGAGTTCCACCCATAAATATAACATTACATCAGTAGTTTTAAAAAAAATGTCATTAGTCCTTTAAGAAATTTTTTTTTTTTTTTTAGATGCCTTCAAAGTGTTGTTGCTAGGCAGAATAGTTAATCTTCCCTCTTCCTGCACCTAGGTGCTTAATGCTTCCTAACCTACACCGCACAGACTCCTGGGAATGTAGTGGGTGTAACTTTCCAGGAGTCTGTGCACTCCCCAGTCTAGAAGAATCATGTGACTTGGACAGTACAGGTGCTGAAACCTGATCTGAAACCTATTACACTGCTTGTGCAGCACTGAGCATGTGCGAGATCTGCAAGGCTGAAATCCAGGAAGTCATACAGTCTGGCTTCATGATGCCCACACTTAAGATGGCCCCAGTCGATTTCTATTTTATAAAGTGTCTAATGCTGTAACAACCTAACAAAACGGACCTTAGTTTACAGACTAACTTTACTAGAATACATTAAGCTTGTGTATTACAGGGGTATTTATATTTAAAAAGTGAAATTGTGGCCGATACTCCGCTTTAAACCTTCACTTAAAAATTATAATCCCTGGTGATCCTACCATGACTAGTTCTTGTTCAGGCACTTCCTGGTATAGGGTGAGCGGTGACAACGTTCTGACCCGTCTCTCAATTGTTTCATAAATGCTATTAAGTAGACATGGTTCATTGTAGTCACCATCAGGCATTTGGCCCTGAAAAATGAGTTTTGTTTTCGTTTTAATTTGTTTTTTGCTATTTTTAAGAAATTTGAAAATTCGTAATTCGAGAATTCAGAAATTCAAAAATCCAAATCTTCAGTTTTTCAAATTTTCGAATTTTGCAATTTCAAATTTCCGAAATTTCAAATTTCCGAAATGTCGATATTCCAAAATTAAAATACAATTTTACTTTTTGAAATTTCGAATTTCCTAACTCCGAATTTTGGAATTTGGAACTTTCAGATTTCAGATTTTTCGAATTTCAGATGTTGGCATTTAGAATATACAAATTTTCGAATTTCTCAACTTCGAATTTTCGAATTTCTAAAATTTTGAATTTCCTCATTTCTTAATTTTGAATTTCATAAATTTTGATATTCCGAACTTCGAATTATCGAATTTCAGAAACTTTAAATTTCCGATTTTCGAAGTTTCGAATTTTCAAGGCTTCCGGTATTCTGAAATTCAGAATTTTTGGGAATTTGGAAATCTGAAAATCCGGAAATAAAAAAAATCAAGCATTTCTGAAATTTGAAAATTCGTAATTCAGAAATTCGAGAATTCAGAAATTCGAGAATTCAGAAATTCGAAGATCCAAATCTTCAGTTTTTCGAATTTCCAATTTTGCAATTTTCAAATTACCGAAATTTCTAATTTCCGAAATTCCGATATTCAAAAATTAAAATACAATTAGAATTTTTGAAATTTCCAATTTCCTAACTCCGAATTTTGGAATTTGGAACTTTCGAATTTCAGATTTTGGAATTTAGAATATACAAATTTTCGAATTTCCCAACTTTGAATTTTCGGATTTTGATTTTTCAAATTTCCGAATTTTCGAATTTCTAAAATTTTGAATTTCTTCATTTAGAAATTTTGAATTTCATAAATTTTGATATTCCGAACTTCGAATTATCGAATTTCAGAAATTTAGAATTTCCGATTTTCAAAGTTTTGAATTTTCAAGGTTCCGGTATTCTGAAATTCAAAATTTTCGGGAATTTTGAAATCCGGAAATTGAAAAATGTGGACATTTCAGAATTAACTAATATGTCAAAATTTGTCAAACAAATTCGGAACTAACGAATTGCACATGTCTAATAATTATTATCCTCTTCACGCCGACTATATGCATATATGTAGCCCTGTGTAAAGCACTTACCTGCTGAGAGCGCTGTGCGCACTCCTAGCACGGTAGACATCGCTTTACCGGAAAGCTCATGATGCATACTAGCGATCAGGAGCTTTCCAATCATGTGACCACTGTGACAGCCAATCACACCCTGAATGCCCGCCTCTGCCTCCCGACATTTAGAGCCCTTAAAGGGCCAGGAGGCAGCTGGCGGGAAAGAAGGGGGGGGGGGGAAGCAATATCACTAGTCTGCATTGCATTATCAAAGTTTTATAGATTTTTAAGGTTAACTCCACTTCTGTGGGGAAAAATACATAAATATTATAGAATATATAATCGCTATACAAGCCATTATTGTACTTGAATGTTATTAAAACATTGTAATTGTCTGTAAAATTCAATGCAATATGGCAGCATGGAGGCGTTCTGTACAATAATGGTGTACAGAACACCCCCAGAAATGTCATTTCCTGCCTGTGGGATTGGCTCACTCATTTTCCTAGACCTCTGCATTAATGTACAAGTCAGATTTTAAGCTTCCTCTGCAAAAGAAACAATAGTTTTGGTGAGATATTCCCCAACGGATAAATACTTAGACACTGAGAGCACTGAGAGTTCACCAGGTGATTATAATGTACCAGACCCTCCTATTCAGAAAGAGTCTGCTCACCACATGGAGAAATAAAGCACTGTTTCTCCAGAACAATGAAAGGTGCGATTCTGCTACAAAGTTTGTTAAAATCCCTACAACCTATATCAATCACCAGAAGGAATTGTTTTTCCATAAACAAAAGTGGAGTAGCATTTTAAGCTTTAATGTCTACATTCTCACATATGGTGGAAACCTTACTGAACTCTGTATGTACACCATTCCCACTCCGTAGGGGAAAACACAAGCGCTAATGTCACCTGAGATAGTTTGTCACCTCTGTGTGTGTGTGTGTGTGTGTGTGTGTCTGGGGAGAGCTGTCTGGGTGTGTGACTCCAATATGGCGTGTGTGTCACTTATCATGTAATGACCGCTTTCTCTCTTCCAGGGAGTTTTCATGTTTGTGACCAACCGGCAATTGTTTGGCCACCTCCTGTCTCTGGAGAATTATCAGACCAGCCACCTCAATAATGACCTGTGGCAGATCTTTCAGAACACCCAGGTGAGACGGCAATAGATAAAACTTCCCGAAATCTATGAAGATGAGACCTGGGAATTGTATGCCTCAGGAGTCTCCGAAATGAACCCAAAGCAGTATCTATCTATCTATCTATCTATCTATCTATCTATCTATCTATCTATCTATCTATCTATCTATCTATCTATCTATCTATCTTTCTGTCTGTTTATCCTTCTACCCTTCTATCTATCTATCTATCTATCTATCTATCTATCTATCTATCTATCTATCTATCTATCTATCTATCTATCCTTCTGTTTATCCATATATCCTTCTATCCTATCTATCTATCTATCCATCTATCTCTATCTATCCTTTTATTTTTCTATCTATTCATCTACCCTTCTATCTATCTATCTATCTATCTATCTATCTATCTATCTATCTATCTATCTATCTATCTATCTATCTATCCTCCTATCCATCTATCTATCCATCTATCTATCCTTTTATCTTTCTATCTATCCGTCTATCCTTCTATCCTTCTATCCTTCTATCTATCTATCTATCTATCTATCTATCTATCTATCTATCTATCTATCTATGCCTTTGTGGTATTCATCTTGGATTTTTCTCTTTTCTCTCCCTCTTTTTTTTTCTGTTGTTGTTTTCTCTCTTCTTTTCTATCTCTTTCTCTCTCATATATCTATCTTCTCACTTAAAATGTCATTATATTGCTTAAATTCTTCAGTTTATTTAATTAATCTTTACCTTTAATTCCTTTCCACTGTCTACTTGATAGATAAATATACAGTGTGTGTGTGTGTGTATGTATGTGTGTGTGTGTATGTATGTATGTGTGTGTGTGTGTGTGTGTATATATATATATATATATATATATATATATATATACGTATGTATGTGTATATATATATATATATATATATATATATATATATATATATATATATATATACATATATATATATATATATAGAGAGAGAGATTAAGCATATTTTATTGTAATAAAATACATATGATTTCAATAAACAGGACTGGAAAGAAAAGTACATCCACCCCAATCACAGTTTTGCCCTCAATGGAAACAATATTGAATCGGTAAGTCTTACCTTAAAGGGGAACTCTGGTCATTCTACGTTTTTCTTCTTCTAGCTAGATGCAAAATAAACCATTTTCATGTATACAATGCTATCGGTGAATGTTAAGGTTGTACAAACTGTTTTTCTGGGTATAGTCTGTAGTATACAGTATATTTAGTATATAGTCCTAGGTACCGTATTTATCTGCGTATAACACGCACCCTAACATTTAAGAGGGAAGCTTCAGGAAAAAAACTTTCCACAGCCCCCGCGTATAACACGCAGGCACAGTTTACCCTCTATTTTCAGGGTAAAAAGTGAGTGTTATACGCCAATAGAAACAGTATATATGTAGTATATAGGAGGAACAATATTTGTTCATTACATATTATATTGTAGTATGGGAAGCTCTCTCCGAGGGGGTTACCTTGCGGGCGCTCTCCCGTGTCATACACTTGGTGTCCATAGCTGCCGAGTGTATGGCTCAGCCCTGCCCCTGCGGCCACGTCATACGTTTTGATTGACTGCAGCGGGAGCCAATGGCTGCACTGCTATCAATCCATCCAATGAAGAGCCGAGAAGTCATGAAGAGAGCAACGCGGGATCGCGCCCACGGAAGTTCGAGGCTCGGGTAAGTAAAATGGGGTCGGGGGGGGGGGGGGGGGGGGCCGGACAGTGCAAGGTGTTTTTTCACCTTAGTGCATAGGATGCATTAAGGTGAAAAAACACAAGGGTTTACAACTCCTTTTAATAGAATCCAGAGACCATGTGATCTAACCTGCCTAGGCTTTAGGCCATATGACCGAGCTTGGAGAACATTTTATTTTATTTATGACACAAAAAATGCACTTAAAATAACATTTGTGCTTTTCTTATTCTGACATTCCGATTCATGTGAAGGGGGAATTATAATGACCAATCAACATTTTTTTCCGCCCACCTTTTTAAAGAGATTAAATTGTTTGAAAACCTAAAATTCTATAGTTTCCAAAGAGCTGAGGGTCCGTAACACATCCCTCAAAATCACAGAACATAAAATTGGGCTCTAGACCGATATAACGGACACAAATTAATGCAGCTCTTTTCCATAAAATGTATTTTTTTTTTTAAATACAAGTAGTCACCAGACCGTGACCTGAATTAGCCTCCTCCAGTCTTTGTACAGCAGAGCTAGATTAAGATGATCAGAATCTCCCTGCTCATTATAGTCATACGCATCAAGGCCCATGGGTAAGACTGCTTTTATAAGCATTTTTTATTAACCACTTCATTACTGGGCACTTAAACCCCCTTCGTGCCCAGACCAATTTTCAGCTTTCAGCGCTGACGCATTTTGAATGACAATTGCGCGGTCATACAACACTGTACCCAAATTATATTTTTATCATTTTTTTCCCCAATAGAGCTTTCTTTTGGTGGTATTTGATCACCTCTGCGATTTTTATTTTTTGCGCTATAAACAAAAAAAGACAGAAAATTAAAAAAAAACACAATATTTTTTACTTTTTGTTATAATAATATCCCAATTTTTTTATATTTTTTTCCTCTGTTTAGGCCGATACGTATTCTTCTACATATTATTGTTAAAAAAAAATCACAATAAGCGTATATTGATAGGTTTGAGCAAAATTTATAGCGCCTACAAAATAGGGGATAGATTTATGATTTATTTTTTATTTTTTACTAGTAATGGGCGGCAATCTGCGATTTTTTTTTTTTTTGTCAGGCCTGCGATATTGCGACGAACATATCGGACACTTTTGACACAATTTTGGGACCATTCACATTTATACAGCGATCGGTGCTATAAAAATGCACTAATTACTGTGTAAATGTGACTGGCAGGGAAGGGGTTAACACTAGGGGGTGAGGAAGGGGTTAAATGTATTCCCTGGGTGTGGTCTAACTGTGGGGGGAGGGGGACTGACTGGGGGAAGTGACTGATGCCGTGTCCCTATGTACAAGGGAAACAGATCGGTCTCCTCTCTCCCTGACAGGACGTGGAGCTCTGTGTTTACACACAGAGCTCCATACCCCTGCTGTTGCCGCCGATCGCGGGTACCCGGCGGACATCGCGGCCGCCAGGCACTCGCATCGGCTTCCTAGCGATGCGCCAGGCACAGTGTTTCCCCGCTGCGCGCCCCCAGGGGCGCGCACAGGGAATGTAAACAACAGGATGTCCAGGGTTGTCCACCCGGCACTTGAGAGCCGCGCTCTGGACGTCTTTTGTCTATAGTGCGGATCTCAAGTGGTTAATAATAATAATAAAGAGCTGCAGAGAGAGAAGCAGTACAAGGGGCCAGGCAGTTTATGCGCTGACAAGAAGCATGCCGAAAGGAGGAGAGAGCAGAGTGACAGAGATGAGCTCATTACTGTGCTGCTTCTCCTTTCACTGTGCAGTCACAGATTTGGCGTGGGTCCAGTACAACCTGGGCACAGAGAAGGTGGGTTGAACAATGCTGGGCATCAGACAGGGGACATCTAGTTGCAGAAAAAAATAGCATTGTGGGAAATGGGGGATTTTTCGAATGGAAGGTGAATTTTGAAGCAAAAGCTTATTATTTTATCTTTTAATTGATTATTTATATATCTTTGTTTTGGACGACATTCTGCCTAAATAGAGATTTATTGGCAATAGGATCTGTAGAACTTGTACAAGTTTTTCTATTTTGTATTATGTAATGCTGTGTATGTGTGCTTGCTCTGCTTCTCGGTAATCACAGATGTTGTTTGGTATCCCCAGCCATGCCCCGATGTCTACTGGTTCCCAATTTTCACAGATACAGCCTGTGATGAGCTGGTGGAGGAAATGGAGCACTTTGGTCAGTGGTCAAGTGGAAGTAAACAGGTAAGAGAGCTGCTGAATATCATTCTTCAGGTTCACAAATCCTATGGTGGATAAAATGCCATATATACAGTATATAGATCAACCATAACTTTATGACCCCCTCCACCATCTAATATTGAGTAGGTCCCCCTTTTGCCACCAAAACAACCATGACCAGCCGAGGTATGGATGCCACTATCTACCACCAAGCCATCAGTAGCAGTTCCTTAAAATCCTGTAGGTTTCAAGGTGGGGCATCCATGGATCAGACTTGTTTTTCCAGCGCATTTCACAGATGCTCGAAGGACTGAGATCTGGAAAATTTGGAGGCTAAGGCCCGGATTCACATAGCACTTGCGCCGACGTATCTCGAGATACGCCGCGTAAGTGCAAATATGCACCGTCGCATCTGTGCGCCGGGCCCACAAAACTAAGATACGCCTAAGAACAGGCTTCATTCCACCGACGTAACTTGCCTACGCCCCGGCGTAGAGTGGGCGCATATTTACGCTGGACGCATGTGGCGCTCCCATTGATTTTCTATTCAAATATGCAAATGAGGGAGATACGGCGATTCACGATCGTACGTGCGCCCAACGCAGGCTACGCGATGTGCGCGTAAGTCGTACGTCCGGCGTAAAGTTAAGCCCCATAAAGGAGGTGTAACTCAGCAGCAGACATGCAAAGGTCTGCACCAGGGAACACAAGCCGACGTATTTTACGTTGGACGTGAATATGACTAGGCGTAGGTTGCGTTCACGCCGTAGGCAGTGATTCGGCGTATCTAAGGCAGTAGTTCCGACATATTTGTGAGCATGCGCACTGGGATGCGTCCACAGGACGGCGCATGCGCAGTTGTTGATACGTATCTATCTGGCGCTCGGCCCATCATTTGCATGGGGTCACGCCTCATTAGCATGGCTCACGCCCACCTCCACTTACGCCGACTTACGCCTTGGAAACACAGCGCAGTTTTGAGAGGATGTGCTTTGTGAATTCCATGCTTGCCTCTCTGCGCTGCGTCGGCGTACCGTACAGGAGATACGCTGCGGCGGCATAAATGTGCGCCGCTGACTGTGAATCCGGGCCTAAGTCAACACCTTGTATCAACTCCTGTTCCTCAAACCATTCTTGAAGCATTTTTGCAGTATGGCAGGGTGCATTACTCTGCTGAAAAGGGCCACAGCCACCAGGGAACACAGTTTTCAAGAAGGGGTGTAGTTGGTCAGCAACAATGTTTAGGTAGGTGGTACATGTCAAGTAACATGCACATGAATGGCAGGACCCTAGGTTTCCATGCAAATCTTTGCCCAAAGCCTCTGCTTGCCTTCATCCCATACTGCATCCTGGGGGCATCTCTTCCCCAGGTAAGTGACGCACACGCACCCGGCCATACACATGGGCCTAGATTCACATACGGCCGCTCTACGTTGCGCGGGCGTAGCGTATCGTATTTACGCTATGCCGCCGCAACTTAGAGAGGCAAGTGCTGTTTTCACAAAGCACTTGCGTCCTAAGTTACGGCGGCGTAGCGTAAATGGGCCGGCGTAAGCGCGCGTAATTTAAAGTAGGCTGGTAGGGGGCGTGTTGTATTTAAATGAGGCTTGACCCCATGTAGATGCATGGCTGAACGAACGGCGCATGCGCAGTATCACGTCGTATTTACGCCCAAAGATACGTCGGCTCAATGCCTGTGACGTGAACGTTACTTACGCACAGCCCTATTCGCGTACGACTTACGCAAACGACGTAAAAAGATACGCTTGTTCCGACGTCCATACTTTGCATGGGCTGCGCCACCTAGAGACCAGCTTTATCTTTACGCCGGCGTAAGTCTTACGTAAACAGCGTAACTAATTGCGACAGGGCGTACGTACGTTCGTGAATCGGCGTATCTTGCTCATTTACATATTCAATGCGGAAATCAAAAAAGCGCCACCTAGCGGGCAGCGTAATTATTGCACCCCAAGATACGACGGCGTAGGAGACTTACGCCGCTCGTATCTTGGCCAAATCTATGCGTAACTGATTCTATGAATCAGCCGCATAGATACGCCGGCGGCCATTCGGACTTCCAACGGCGTATCTGGAGATACGCCGTCTTAAGTCTTTGTGAATCTGGGCCATGATGTAAAAGAAAGTGTGATCCACCGGACCAGGCAACCTTCTTCCTTTGCCCAGTGGTCCAGTTCTAATGCTCTCACCTGCCCATGGTGTCTCCACACTGTCAGAATACAATGACACAGTGGGGAGGATTCCTACATCCACACTGAATGGTTCCGTTTTTTTGGCTGCGAACTTGGTCTGCATACACACATTTTCAGCCAACGTAAACCAAACCACATGGTTTTTCAGCTCTTTACCGCCACCCTTTGGGCAACTTTTGCTATTGTTGTCTGATGTTTAGCATTGGTTCTGAGCATGCGTGTTTGTACTTTGGATTTTAGTCTGACGGATTTGTGTACACACGATCGGATAATCCGACGGAACAAATGTTTGAGAGCATGCACAGCCAACATTTGTTGGTGGAAAATTCCGACAACAGTTGTCCGATGGAGTATACAGACTGTCGGAATGTCCGATAAAACACATCCGTCAGATAATTGTTGTCAAGATATCCGATTGTGTGTACGGGCCTTTACACTATTGTCCCAAATGACATTGCCAGTTGTCATGGGGTGGGGGTCCCTGAAAGCGTTGCTATGGGACCCCGAAAATTGTAGTTCTGCCCTTAACCACTTAAGCCTCGGACCAAAATGCAGGTAAAGGACCAGGCCCCTTTTTGCGATTCGGGACTGCGTCGCTTTAACTGACAATTGCGCGGTCGTGCGACGTGGCTCCCAAACAAAATTGGCGTCCTTTTTTTCCCACAAATAGAGCTTTCTTTTGGTGCTATTTGATCACCTCTGCGGTTTTTATTTTTTGCGCTATAAACAAAAATAGAGCAACAATTTTGAAAAAAAATCAATATTTTTTACTTTTTGCTATAATAAATATCCCCCAAAAATATATAAAAAACAATTTTTTTCCTCAGTTTAGGCCGATACGTATGCTTCTACATATTTTTGGTAAAAAAAAATCGCAATAAGCGTTTATCGGTTGGTTTACGCAAAATTTATAGCGTTTACAAAATAGGGGATAGTTTTATTGCATTTATATTATTTATTTATTGTCATTTTCACAGCAAAAAATGCATTTTAAAAAGCATTCTTTATTGGGAGTTAACCACAGGGGGCACTGAAGGGGTTATGTTTCACCTAGTGTGTGTTTACAACTGTAGGGGGGTGTGGCTGTAGGAGTGACGTCATCGATTATGTCTCTCTATAAAGGGGATGACACAATCAATGCAGCCGCCACAGTGAAGACATGTTTACACGCGGCTTTCCCCGTTCTTCAGTTCCGGGGACCGATCGCGGGACCCCAGTGGCGATCGGGTCTCGGGGTCCCGGAGCTTCGGACCGCGAGCTGGGTAGATGTAAAGGACGTACCGGTACGTCGATCTGCCCAGCCGTGCCATTCTGCCGACGTATATCGTCGTGCGGCGGTCGTTAAGTGGTTAAAATATAAGATTTGTTTCTGCTGTATCATTTTTTTTCTCTCTGTTTATTATAAAAGATGTTGCTGTTTAGTGCTTACAAAAAACATCCAAAATAAGGTGCACAGTGCCACCTAGAGGCCAATAACAGACCACACATTTTACAGATAACATGACGGTTAATAGGTAATGTATTGGCAATAACGATCTCTCCTTTTGCTGTATTGCAGGACCAGCGGCTGGAGGGAGGGTATGAAAACGTCCCAACTATCGACATTCATATGAACCAGATCAACTATGAAAAAGAATGGCACAAGTTTCTGCTGGACTTTATAGCGCCAGTGACTGAAAAAATGTTCCCCGGTTATTACACGCGGGTGGGTATTCCCGGCCCTGACCTTTGCGGAATGTTAATCCTTATACTTGTAATTCATTATAAAGGTGTATCAAATATTTAAAAAAGCAACATTTACAATATTGAAACCTGTAGAGATCTTTAATCTTAGTTGAAAAGTCTTATAAGGGTCAGGGTGCTATTTGATGCTTCTGGTCACCAATTCAGTTTATAATGTAGTGAAACGTTCAGTAAATGACTTTACTAGAGAGGTGGCCAGTGTCATTAAAAGCTCAAATCCACTTTTTGTTTGAAGTGGCTAAATGTATTCCTGGTGTATGAAAAGAGAAAGTGTATAAAGTCTTACAGTTCATTTTCTGTAAGACCGTCCCCTGCCAATATGCTGCAGAAGAGGACTTTTTTCTGTATGTGGAAGCAGTGGCGTCTCTGCAGAGGTCTGCCGTACCCACTGCAGGGGCATCACTATGGGGTGACACCGGGCCCGTCGCTACACACTGTTCTATATTGGTTTCAGCAGAGCGGTGCAAGCCATGCGGGGGAGGCACCATGTAACACTCCCCAGTCAGGTTAAGCTGTCGCTCTGGGATTGCCAATGTCTCCCGAGGCAGCCGGAGTTGGTGGGCAGAGCTGGGGTGTGGCTGCCTCCTCCACTCCTCACACAGACTCCTTCACTCTGGCTGATCCTGTAGCTAAAGAAGGAGAAAGAGGCAAAGACACAGCAGCCCCGGGTGTCTTCATCTGCAGGCCTGCTGTAAGTGACTGAGCACACCGTCACTACAAACCTGCCCTATACCACCCTAACCTGCCCTATACCACCCTAACCTGCCTCTATACCACTCTAACCTGCCTCTATACCACTCTAACCTGCCTCTATACCACCTTACCTGCCTCTATACCACCATAACCTGCCCTATACCACCCCAGTCTGCCTCTATACCACCCCAACCTGCCTCTATACCACCATAACCTGCCTCTACACCACCGTAACCTGCCCTATACCACCACAACCTGCCTCTATACCACCCTAACCTGCCTCTAAACCACAGTAACCTGCCCTATACCACCCCAACCTGCCTCTATACTACCCCAACCTGCCCTTTATCACCTCAACCTGCCCTTTACCACCTCAACCTGCCCTTTACTACCCGAACCTGCCCTCTACCACCCCAACCTGCCCCTGTACCACCCCAACCTGCCCCTATACCACCACAACCTGCCTCATATTACCCCAACCTGCCTCATACCACCTCAACCTGCCTCTATACTACCCCAACCTGCCCTATACCACCCTAACTTGTCACTATACCACCCTAGCCTACCTGCAGGGCATTGTGCAGCCTAGACAGGTAAGGGGGTGACACTCTGTTTTACCACACCAAGTGAAACCAACCCCAGTGACTCCACTGGCCCCCTGTCAGTCAGAGACAGAGTTCTTCCATTAGCAGGGAGCATAAGCTTTTCAGACTGCAGAGCTATGTAGCATGCTGGACCTCTGCAGCAAGACCACTGCTTCCACTCAGAGAACAAGGTTCCTTTTCTACAGCATGCTGGCAGAAGACAGGCTTTTCTACTCGGTCTGTGGCTGCTTTCTAAAGATGAACTGTAAGACCTTTTTGTCTAGATGCACCTAGAATTTATCGGATTTAAATCAAATGTTCAGTTGGGTTTAAAGTCTTTAACCATTAAATCTTATTTCAAACTGTAGAGCAGCCAGGTGAACCGTTGTGCCCTTCTAGTTGCGTCTCAGTATGGAAAGCAATGTTGGTGAATGGGCCTGCAGCTTCACCGGCTTTTTGGATAGTTACTTTTTTTTATAGTGTTTCCCTTATTTATCTGTAGGATTGCCTGGCAATATCTCACACTCTCTCTGTGTTTATCCTCCCAGGCTCAGTTTGATTTGGCCTTCGTTGTACGGTACAAACCGGATGAACAGCCCCTCCTGGAACCCCACCATGATGCCTCCACTTTTACAATCAATATCGCTCTAAACAGCGTGGGCGAGGATTACGAGGTCAGTCACCCCCACAGAGGTCCCACGTCTCGGTTGCCTGTTAAATAATTGGCCCGCTCTAGCATAATGTGTTTGAAAGAAGAACTGTCTGTGTTGTCCCACAAGTTCCTTTTTTTATTTCTTTTATTTCAGAATGGGTTATTGATCTGAATGGTAGTGATGAACCTTCATGTTTCATTCATCTGCAGATCAAAGGCATGACTTTCCATCTGCATATGATGTCAGTTAAAGTGGTTGTAAAGTCAGAGGCCGGGATTCAGAGAGATCGGCGCATCTTTAGATAGGCGTACCGCATCTCATATGCGCTACACCGACGTAACATTGAGAGGCAAGCTGAGTATTCACAAAGCACTTGCTCCCATATTTACGCCGGCGTAACGTAAACGGGCCGGCGTAAGCACGCGTAATTCAAAGTAGCAAGGCAGTGGGCGTGTTGTATTATAATGAATCGTGACCCCATGTAAATGTAGCGCCGAATGAACGGCGCATGCGCGCACATTCTCAGAATCACGTTGAATTTACTCCCTAAGATACGCCGGGTCCATTCATGCAACATGAACGTAACCTACGCCCAGCCCCATTCACGTACGACTTACGTAAACAACGTAAAATACAACGCTGTTCCCGCACCCATACCTTAACATAACTTACCCCTGCTTTATGAGGGGTAAACTTACGCCGGACGTACGCCTTACGTAAACGGCTTAGCTTACTGCGACGGGCGCAAGTACGTCTCGTGAATCGGCGTATCTAGCTCATTTACATATGCAACGCGTAAATCAACGGAAGCGCCCCTAGCGGCCAGCATAAATATGCACCCAAGATACGACGGAGTAGGAGACTTGCGTCGGTCGTATCTTGCCAAAATTCAGGCGTATCTGCTTTCCTGAATAAGCGTATAGATACGACGGCGCACATTTTGACTTACAACGGCGTATATAGAGATACGTTGTCGTAAGTCCTTTCTTAATCCCGACCAGAAGTTTTTTTTTATCTTAATGCATTAAGATAAAAAAAACTTCTGTTTGCAGCCCCTCTATATCTTACCGGACGCCCCATCTCGGTCCAGCGATGTTCACAAGTGTCTCAACTATCCGAGACTCTCCCTCCTGATTCCTGATAAAAGGTCCATACCAGGAGTGTGGAAATTGCTCTTGTTCATAGGTGGTATACAGGTGTGAGAGCTAAAGTGTTTTTATTTCTCATTGAACATGTATTTTACATTGCTGTGTATTATCTGCAGAATTTTTCCATGACGGGAGGGATTTTCTTTCTGAATATGATTTGATGACACGCAATTTTATACCTTTTTGTAATGACCGGTCCCTGAATGGTCTTCTTTTATCTTGCAGGGAGGTGGCTGCAGGTTCATTCGTTATGACTGTTCTATCAGAGCTCCCAGGAAAGGTTGGGCATTGATGCACCCAGGAAGACTGACGCATTACCACGAAGGGCTTCGCGTCACGAAAGGCGTCCGATACATTTCAGTCTCCTTTGTGGATCCTTAGGAGGAAACTTTAGGCGGACAAAACTTTTCTGAGAAGTTACAATGTAACTCTGATAAAGTGTTATGAAAGAGGGGTGAAGTTAGCTGACAATTTTCCAGAAGATCAATGACCGGGCAACTGCACAGATCAGAACAAAGTGGAGCATCAAATTCATTTTAAATAAGAAGGACTGATAAATTTACAATGGTGAACCGCCAAGCATAGCCAACAAACTGTGAACCCTCCCCCCACCCTCCATTCTTCCTTATGTAGAAGAAATTCCAAATCCTCAGCTGATGTCCCAAAACGTAATTTTGTTTTGAGGTTGTGAACACTCAGTCCAGTACGGAACCCCCAAGAGCCGGTCACCCAATTTTCAATTGTTATCCATTTTTTGTCATTCGTTTTCCATTGTGATTGTTTATCCCATGCAGTGCTGCTACGCACGTGCCTTGTTTCATTTATTAATTTGAATCCTTTCTTTTCTTTAAAGAAAAAAAACAAAAAAATGTTTGTATGGGGGGAAACAAAAATATTGTCCTCAACACTATAGAAGACAAATGACATGGTGTGAAAACAGGCTGATCACTATTGTATAACAATTTGATACACCAGGAGATCTGTTTATAAAACCTTTGATGGACGAATGTCGCACACATTTGTGTATGATCAATGAATTTTGCCTATATTTTCTCTAACATTTTAATTTGTATGATCATCGGCTCCATCTAGTAGCCAAAGAGTGGTATATTTTCTCATTGAGATGTTTCAGAAAACTATACTGCATTTTGGCCACTAGATGGTGTATATGCCACATATAATAGATTAACTCCAATATCTACAGTATAGGAGTTAAAGCGGAGCTCCAGACTCCTTCAGAAAAAAAAAGTCAGGAGCTACAACTACTTTAGCTGCTGACGTTGAATATTAGGACACTTACCTGTCCATGAATCCATCGCTGTCTTCCCCCGAGCTCTTTTGTGCAGCCACCACCATCTCTGGTAAGGGAAAACGGCAGTGAAGCCTTGCGACTTCACAGCCGGTTCTCTACTGTGCAAAGCACACTGCACTTTGTGAATGGCCCAGCAGCGGGGGAAGAGGTGAACTTCCGCATGAATGTGACTAAAACCTTGTGAGCTTTTATAAAATATTGAATTAAAGTTGGATTCAAAATGGCCGACTTCAAAATGGCCGCCATGGTCACCACCCATCTTGAAAAGTTTCCCCCCCTCACATATACTAATGTGCCACAAACAGGAAGTTAATATCACCAACCATTCCCATTTTATTAAGGTGTATCCATATAAATGGCCCACCTTGTATTACAGACCAAATGTGTTGAGCATTTACAAATTTGTGTGGCATTAAACAAATTTCTTATAAATAGACTCCCATAAGACAAGGCAATTATTATTCATCCAATCAGAAGTTCCAGTTACATATGATCAAAAATTAAAAAAAAATATTTTAACTGGACATCTTGATTGTATTGTATGAATAGTGGCGCAGTTTCAGTGGACACCGACCATTCCATTGTGAGGGTGCACCCCAGTGATATCATATGTCATTCCTCTTGCTGTTGCCACCCAGAAAGGAATGACCTGGATGCTGGAAATGATGACGTGATATCAGAGAGGGTGGTGAATTAAAGCAAGAGCCATGTGCATTGAAATTGAGGATCTTAGCATGTTGGTGTGAACCTTTATGTCTGTTCTAACCTTCTTTGCTGCAGTCTATCACAGACCCAGTAAAATGAGAAACTAAGAAATAATGACTGAATTTTTCTTTAAAGCTGAATTCCAGTTGTATTTTTTTTTTTTTTTAACTTCATAGGCACATTGGTCCAGCTTGACACAATCTAAGTATGCATATCTCATAGGAAATGATCCATAAGCTGCATGTCATTAAACAGATCAATGTGCATAAAGTGAGGTGAATGGCAGCCTCAGCCAGGCCATGCCCCAACGCGTTTCGCTCTGCCCCTTGGAGCTTAAAGCGGTTCTCCACCTTAAAGTGGAGTTCCGCTGATCGGAACCCTCCCCCCTCCGGTGTCACATTTGACACCTTTCAGGGGGGAGGGGGCTGCAGATACCTGTCTAAAGACAGGTATTTGCACCCACTTCCGGCCACACGCTACGGGCAAAAGACGGGTTTTTCTGACTTCCCGTCTGTTGCCCGTTGTGTGCTGGGAACACTCGGCTCCCAGCACACAGCGTGTGAGCCAATCGGCGGGCGCAGCGCGACTCGCGCATGCGCTGTAGGGAACCGGGCAGTGAAACCGCAGCGCGTCACTTCCTGGTTCCCTCAGCGTGGATGGCGGGGGGGGCAGCAGAGTGACGAGCGATCGCTCGTGCTCTGCTGCGATCAGCGCTGGACTCCAGGACAGGTAAGTGTCCTAATATTAAAAGTCAGCAGCTGCAGTATTTGTAGCTGCTGGCTTTTAATATTTTTTCCCCATGGCACATCCGCTTTAATCATGGGGAACATATAAGACAGACATGAAATACATCATACGTGATGGACAGCTGGGAAAGCTATCAATGTAGTAATCATTGCTTCTACAATGCTAGTCAAGATCTTCTAGGTCCTGTGCCAAGTGACTTCCCCTCTGCGTATTGACCACAGGGGGTGCTTGATCGGTACAGCCACCAATCATAGAAGGGCCTGTATTTTTTTTTTTTTTTAATGACTACAAGGCTTTCTATGTTTGGATGAGGTGTAGATTGTGATTTCACTACTCCACCTTGTTCAATCATAGAACGTTCATTAGAAGAAAAAAAAGGGTTCTGTTAATGACTCCCGTGGTCATTATGCAGTGGGTACGCCACTTGGAACAGGACCCGAAAGATCACGGCTATCACTGAAGTAGCGCAGACTACTACAGTGATTGTCAGCTTCTCCAGTGGCCCCTCAGATATGAGATATGCATACTTACATCTGGCCAACCTGGACCAATGTAACTATGATCATACCAGTTGTCAACTTCTCTAAGATTTTTCGATCCTGTTCTCTGTGTGTGTCATATTTTGCTAAGCTGTTATTTATAATATGCTATGGTGCTATCAAATTAATTAAAAAAAATACCAAAGTCCCATCTTACCAAAAAATGATATTAATTAATACAGATATTTACATACTAATCCTAGACGTGTTGACTTCAGATACACTTTTTAAAACTCAGCAAATGAAAAATACGCAGTCGTTTTTAATTTCTCTTGAGTGGTGCCTCCTAGTGGCCAATTTGCATTACTAAGATTTAAAGGACTGCGCCCCCTAGTGGTTGTGCCTTCTTAGTATTGTGCCTTTTCTCTACCTTGTGACATTCAGCATTTTTTTTTGTTTGTAGTATTTTGTATATTTTGATAGAAGCAGCGCATTCACAAGCTGTATCCAGGATAATGTCTCATCCCTCTGGATCTCATTGAGAGTATAAATATTTACTGTACTGTACAGTTTGATAGGATTTTTACAATAAAATAAAGTCGTGCTTGTCGTGTCTTCATTCTGCTTGTGTCATTCACTAAGCCCTATACTTAACCCTTAAAGGGGTTGTAAAGGAAATGTATTTTTATTTTTTTCATAATAAGCATCCTTTACATGCAGACATTCCTCTTTTCAGTTCCTCATTGTTCGTTTTTGCTCAGAAGTTGCTCTATTTCTTCTCTGTTCTGTTCACTTCCTGCTTGTCTGATTTTACTGACCACCGTAAAGGGAGGCTTTACTGCGGTGGTCAGTGACGTGCTCGCCCCCTCCTGGGAACTACATCTGTGTGGCAGGACGCTCTCTATGTGTTAGAGACTTCAGGGTGGTGTGAATTACTGGGCGTGCCGCAATGCATACTGGGAAAAGTAGTTGTTACATGAATGAGCGATGCAAACCAGGAAGTGAATGAGAGAACAGAAACTAGAACGCCGGAGGTGATATAGATGAAGGAATTTAATAGGTATTTACTCGTTTTTTTAACAGAATCATTACACTATTCTGTCTGTCTACCTTGCAGACATTAATTTTAGACAAAACTTTTTTTTCCTTTACAACTACTTTAACCTAGCCCAACCATTACTTTTAACTTACTGTAGCCCTCTCCTTAAAGCGGAGTTCCACCTGCCCCTTTTAAAATGAAAAGTCAGCAGCTGCTAACTTTTAACATTGTACACTTACCTGTCCTGGAGTCCAACGATGTTGGCACCGCAGTCAATGTTTACATAGGCTGGTCGGGTGCTGCTGCTGCCATTGTGGGTAAGGAAACCCAGCAGTGCAGCCTTTCAGCTTCATGGGCTGGGTCCCTACTGCGCATGTGTGCTGCGCTCTCTCACTGGCCCGGCAGAAGGGGAAGGAGGGGGCAGGAGAAGGGGGACTGAGCTGTTGGTGTAATTTGTCTCAGCCTGGTCTCCAAGAAGTGTGGACAGGGTACCTGTAAAAAACAGGTACCCGCTCCCCCCTGAAAACCGCCAAATGTGGCACCGGAGGGGGAGGAATCAGATAAGCGGAAGTTCCACTTTTGGGTGGAACTCTGCTTTAATCTTCAACCTAGCCCTACTATTATCTCTTAGGCCCCATACACACGATAGAATCCATCCGCTGAAAAATCCCAGCAAATGGGTTTCAGCGGATAGATCCTATGGTGTGTACACTCCAGCGGATCTGTTTCCGCGGATATTTATCCCCTGGGATGGATTCCAGCAGATCGAATATTTGCTGACATGCCAAACAAATCTATCTGCTGGAATCCATCCCAACGGATGGATCCGCTGGCCTGTATAGAATCACCGGATCCATCCGTCCGAAGGGATCCCCCGCATGCGTCGTAATGATTCGACGCATGCGTGGAATTCCTTATATGACAGCGTCGCGACGACGGCGCGACACGTCATCGCCAGAGGATTTCGGCGCGGATTTCAATGCGATGGTGTGTACACTCCATCGCATAGAAATCCGCGGAAATCCTCGAGAGGATTTATCCGTGGAAACGGTCCGCTGGACCGTATCCGCGGATAAATCCTCCCGTGTGTATGGGGCCTAACTTTAGCCCTAGCCTTAAACCTCAAACTAGCACTGCCCTTAACTCTCACCTTAGCCCTATCCCTAATTCCCAACCTAGCTCTACCCTTTACTCTTAATTAAGCTCTACACTTAACCCCCAACTAAGCCCTAGCATTAACTTACAACTTACTGTAGCCCTTTACTTAACTCTTAATCAAATCCTACCATTACTCCTTACCTAGCCCTATCCTTAACTCTGAACCTAGCCCTACCCTTAACTCTTACCTTAGCTCTATCCTTCACCCTCAAGCTAGCCCTACTCTTAAGCCTTACATTGGCCCTATCCTTGACCCTCTTCCTAGCTCCACTCCTAACCCTCAAGCTTGGACTATCTTTAACCCTCATCTTAAAGCTCAACCTAGCCTGTAGCCTTCAAATCAAAGGCCCGGAAAGCTTCAATGTCTTATCTCATCCTATCCTTCCCTAATCTAAAAGCCCCTGGCTTGTAGCATTCCACACAGAAGGGCCATTGTGTGAGAGCTGTGGCCTCTCTGCATCAGTCTGACATAATCCCTACCATAGGTGTGTGCAGCCTATAGCATTCGGGTGTGCACCCGAAAATTTAAACACACATGCGTGTGTGTATATTATATATAGCAGCAGGCCAATTGACAGTGTCAGTAGAGCAGAGATTGGTGTCAGTAGTTTATCTTTATTATTTTTTTTATTATTACTTACCATTTATTTTACATTTTTTACCATATTTGTTTATAGTTTTTTTAGGAGCCCTATTGGAGGGCTTTGGTGAAAAATTAGGGGTCTAAACAGACCCCTGATGTCTCACTTTTGAGCCAGAGAAAGGGACTAAGAACAGAGATTCCCCTGTCCCTTTCTCTGCAGCCAAGCAGCAGGGGGACTATGCTCAGAACAGGGTGATTAGGGTGTGCCTAGGCACATCTGGCACACCCTGTGCGCACGCCTATGCTCCCTACTGTTTTCAACCAGCAATGTTTGCTGTATGAGACCTGGTCATAAAATGGGTGAATTCTGGGAGTTGTAGTCCTTCCTTTGCTCAGTCTTTACACACATAAACAAGGAAAGATTTAAACAGGTCAGAGTTAAAGAGATGTGCAGTAAAAAATTACACGAAATCTAAACTTTGCTGGAATTTCAAAAGGCTCAAGGGGAGGATTAGACGAATTTCAAGGAAGAAAATGCCTCCTGAAACCTGATTACAGACAGTTTTTTGTTTTGGATAAAGCGTAGAAGTATATAAAACCTTATAATTGATATTCATGTTCCCTTTTTATTAACGAATCTTGTACTTGTAATGTTGTTTCTTGTGCAGTTACAATGAACAAATCCATGGCGCTCTTGCCTATTCTTTTTAGAGTCTTGTAGTATTCTGACCACACCAAGCACAGAGGCAGATCCATGCTGGTGTGGTCAGTTTGCGTTTCTCAGCTTTCTGATTGTAGTTACAGGATGCTGTGATGATGCATGGTGCGCCTGTAGGCTGATAGTTAGCATTGTTACCACACCGCTGGTCAGCACAGCTTTGCTTGATTGACAGCTACTTTTCCTGCTGTCCTACAGTGTCTACTGTCTATTGCAGAAATTCCCACAGTTCCTGTCCCTGTGAATCTTGTATAAGAAATGGGGTAGTGTGGTTGTCACCGGGATAGGAAGGCATGGAAAGCAACATTTTTACAAAAAAAAATAAAAATTCTTGCCCGTTTCCCTATTGGAGAGAACAGGAAAAAATAAATACAACGTTTCAGGAAATGGCAAACTTTATTATATATTGTATTAATGATGTAAGTTTGGTTCACCACAATGAGATGAGATCTCTGGGTTTTGGTTTTCAGGCTCCTTTCACTTTGCGAGCAAGGACAAAACTCAGATGGCTGTAGTCAACATTATCACTGGGCTCCACAGCTGTAATGACAGATGACTTTTCAATGGCGAAGCCGGCTTTAATTATGAGTTCTTGTAATTCTGTCTCGTCCAAGGTCAGCATAAAGTAGCGATGGTTGCCCACCTTGTGGAAGGTCATGTTCAGCACCACAAACAGCAGCACCTGGCCTCCAAGTTTCAGTCTGGATGTGAATCTCTCCAGGTTCCTCTGGAAGTCTTCCTTTGTTTTACTGATAGCATTTATTATCCATAGGCTGAGGACGAAATCCACCTGTGGCACCACCTCAGGATCCAGGCCATTGGTTTCATGGTTGTCCCACTTATAAACCCCTTTAATTTCTTTTCTCAGCTGGTCTTCCTTCTCCTTCCACCCTTGTCTGAAACAAGAAATCATGTCTGATAATAGCAATAGAAATCATTTGTACTCTAACTGAACTATAACTTAGTTTACTACTAACAGAGATACTACAATAGATATCATTAGTTTTTTGTTTTACTATTGTGATTTTCATAAGGATTGATAACCCCTGACACAACTTCAGGGCATAACCCATTCTGCCTCTGATCCAAATTATGAAAACATGCAGAGAGCGAGGGACAGACTGCTTTCTTCCTGTGTCTAGCCGTAAAGAGAGACCGAACCCTTTATTCCTATAGCTTTATAGACAAAATTACATCATTTATATGAGCACAACTGATTGGCTTAGTCCATATAAGGGTTCTTCCTGTGACGTTTATTCTTGGCACACTGCACACGTTTCAAAGTCTTTGGGGGCCATTTTCCTTCCTTCGATGGAGGGGGGCTTTTTGGAGTAAAGAGTACAAGGGAGGGGTTTGAAGACATCTGTTTTTCATTCTTACTTTTGAGCCGAGATTTAAGTCTATAATCTGTTACTTCATTTAAGGATAATAACACTTGTTGCAATACGCACACATATATATTTATCAAGAAATAAAAGAAATAAAAAAATATAAGAAAAGGAAAGAAACATTTGAATGGTTTAGGAGAAAAGTAACAAACACAAAAATATTCATTTTATTTAGCTCCATCACAATTTCTTTCACTACTATTAGTAATGATCCTACTACTTAAGCTGTTAATACTACTAACAATAGTATACCACAACAACTTTGCTATTTTTGTATAGTAGTAAGTTGATAATAGAATTGCTTCTCCTCCTACTGCTACTACAGATAATATAATAACTTTTTATTTCTATGATTACTTGCGCTACTGTTAGAATCATTTTACAATTAATGTCAGTAATGCTACTAATAATACAACCACATTACTGCTATTACTATTATTGGTTTTGCTTATGCAATTACTACTAGTAGGAAAGGTGATAAAAGAACTGTTTCTCCCTCTCCTTCTACTATGACATAATTCTGTATAATAGCTTTTTATTATTCCAATTACTTCTACTACTATTAATATTGATCTAACTAATAATGCCAGCCATATTACGTTACTTTACCTTTTCTACTATTGTTAATTCCAAAGTTTGATTACTAATAGAAGTAAAGTAAAAAAGACTACACCAGATAATACATATATTTGTATTACTACAATTATTGTACTATTAATAATATTAATCCAACTACTAATGCTAGCAATATTACAGAGGAGCTGCCAGGGTCCGCTGCCATGCTGTAAGATGTTTAGGAAAGCCAGCCAGAGATTCCCAAGATGTCGCTGGAATGCACACAAGATGACGTCACCGGAGCC
Source organism: Rana temporaria (assembly GCF_905171775.1). NCBI lineage: Eukaryota > Metazoa > Chordata > Amphibia > Anura > Ranidae > Rana > Rana temporaria. Next base: position 119,453,217 of record NC_053498.1, read on the forward strand.
ATCTTGGAAATGTCTGACCAGCTTCCCTAAACATCTCACGGCATGGCAGTGGACCCTGGCAGCTCCTCAGTGGCTTGTTTCACACAGCGTCCCAAACTTACTTTGATTGATGAGCCTAAGGCCCCGTACACACGAGGAGACATGTCCGATGAAAACGGTCCGCGGACCGTTTTCATCGGACATGTCTCCTGGGAGCTTTTGGTCTGATGTGTGTACACACCATCAGACCAAAATCCCCGCGGACAGAGAACGCGGTGACGTAGAAGACACCGATGTTCTCAAACACGGAAGTGCAATGCTTCCACGCATGCGTCGAATCAATTCGCCGCATGCGCGGGATTTGGGGACGCTGGTTACACGTCATAACCAGCGGACATGTACGATTAGGTGTACTAACCATCGAACATGTCCGACGGACATGTTTCCAGCGGACAAGTTTCTTAGCTTGCTAAGAAACTTTTGTCCGCTGGAAACCTGTCCGCTAGGCCGTACACACGGTCGGACATGTCCGCTGAAACTGGTCCGCGGACCAGTTTCAGCCGACAAGTTTGACCGTGTGTACGTGGCCTAATACTTACCCTGCTACATGAGTTGCCATTAGCAGACATCCCAGGGAGGTGACACACAGCCAGTCGCACAGATACACAGCCAGTCACTAGGGATGGGCTCCATGTTCAAATTGAAAATTGGGTGCTCGCCCATTCGCCGAACAGTAAATATTATGGGGCATTCCCAGGAAATGTAAGCGCCGCGGAGCGCCCCATAATGCGCTGCGGGGTCGGAGTGCATTACTGTATGATGATTGACCAAAGCATGCATTTGACTGGCATGTTTTGGCCAATCACAGTGCACTCTGCTGAGAGAGCCATAATTGGGTGCCTTTGGCCATGTATAGTGTGTGGACGGAGATAGATTAAAGCGGATGTGCCAGTATAAAAAAATATTAAAAGCCAGCAGCTACAAATACTGCAGCTGCTGACTTTTAATATTAGGACACTTACCTGTCCTGGAGTCCAGCGCCATCCGCAGCAGAGGACGAGCGATCGCTCGTCTCTCTGCTGCTCCCCCCGCCATCCTCAGTGAGGAAACCAGGAAGTGAAGCGCTCCGGCTTCACTACCCGGTTCCCTACGGCGCATGCGTGAGTCGCGCTGCACCCGCCGATTGGCTCACACGCTGTGTGCTGGGAGCCGAGTGTTCCCAGCACACAACGGGAGACAGACGGGAAGTCAGAAAAACCCGTCTTTTGCCCGTAGCGTGTGGCCGGAAGTGGGTGCAAATACCTGTCTTTAGACAGGTATCTGCACCCCCCTCCCCCTGAAAGGTGTCAAATGTGACACCGGAGGGGGGGCGGGTGCCGGTCAGCGTGAGTTCCACTTTAGGGTGGAGCTCCGCTTTAAGCTAGCTTAGGCAGGAAGGTTAGTTAGTGGCAGGCAATGCATTTGATATATATATATATATATATATATATATATTTTACACATACTCTGCATTTAGCGTAGACTAGGTATTCAGTGTATACTCTACAGTAGGGATCGAAAGTTTGGGCACCCCAGGTAAAAATTTATTTTAATGTGCATAACGAAGCCAAGGAAAGATGGAAAAATCTCCAAAAGGCATCAAATTACAGATTAGACATTCTTATAATATGTCAAAAAAAGTTAGATTTTATCTCCATCATTTACACTTTCAAAATTACAGAAAACAAAAAAATGGTGTCTGCAAAAGTTTGGGCACCCTGCAGAATTTATAGCATGCACTGCCCCCTTTGCAAAGCTGAGACCTGCCAGTGTCATGGATTGTTCTCAATCATCGTCTGGGAAGACCAGGTGATGTCAATCTCAAAGGTTTTAAATGCCCAGACTCATCTGACCTTGCCCCAAGAATCAGCACCATGGGTTCTTCTAAGCAGTTGTATAGAAAACTGAAAATAGTTGACGCTCACAAAGCTGGTGAAGACTATGAAGATAGCAAAGCGTTTTCAGATGTCAATATCCTCTGTTCGGAATGTAATTAAGAAATGGCAGTCATCAGGAACAGTGGAAGTTAAAGCAAGATCTGGAAGACCAAGAAAAATATCAGACAGAACAGCTCGCAGGATTGTGAGAAAAGCAATTCAAAACCCACGTTTGACTGCACGATCCCTCCAGAAAGATCTGGCAGACACTGGAGTTGTGGTACACTATTCCACTATAAAGAGATACTTGTACAAATATGGTCTTCATGAAAGAGTCATCAGAAGAAAACCTCTTCTACGTCCTCACCACAAAAATCAGCGTTTGAACTTTGCAAATGAACATATAGACAAGCCTGATGCATTTTGGGAACAAGTTCTGTGGACCGATGAGGTTAAAATAGAACTTTTTGGCCGGAATGAGCAAAGGTACGTTTGGAGAAGAAAGGGCACAGAATTTAATGAAAAGAACCTCTGTCCAACTATTAAGCATGGGGGTGGATCAATCATGCTTTGGGGTTGTATTGCAGCCAGTGGCACAGGGAACATTTCACGAGTAGAAGGAAAAATGGATTCAATAAAATTTCAGAAAATTTTGGATGGTAACTTGATGCCATCTGTGAAAAAGCTGAAGTTAAAGAGAGGATGGCTTCTACAAATGTATAATGATCCTAAACACACCTCAAAATCCACGGGGGATTACATCAAGAGGCGTAAACTGAAGGTTTTGCCATGGCCTTTACAATCTCCTGACCTCAACATAATTGAAAATCTATGGATAGACCTTAAAAGAGCAGTGCGTGACAGACAGTCCAGAAATCTCAAAGAAATGGAAGACTTTTGTAAGGAAGAATGGGCAAAGATTCCTCAAACAAGAATTGAAAGACTCTTGGCTGGCTACAAAAAGCGTTTACAAGCTGTGATACTTGCCAAAGGGGGCAATACAAGATATTAACTCTGCAGACGTCATTTTTTTGTTTTCTGTCATTTTGAAAGTGTAAATGATGGTAATAAAATCTAACTTTTTTTGACATATTATAAGAATGTCTAATCTGTAATTTGATGCCTTTTGGACATTTTTCCATCTTTCCTTGGCTTCGTTATGCACATTAATACAAATTTTTACCTGGGGTGCCCAAACTTTCGATCCCCACTGTATGCAAGCAGTGTAGTTTATATAACACAGTGAATTGAAGTGGTTAAGGGGAACCCTGCGCCAAAATGTAAAAAAAATAACGTAGGGGTATCCCCCAAAATCCATACCAGACCATTGTTTGAGAATGCAACCTGGTAGGCCGCAGGAAAAGGAAGTAAGGCCCCCCCTGCTGAACCATACCAGGCCACGTGGAGTTCCCCTTAATATCCATACCTTAGATTGTAAGCTCCTTGAGGGAAGGGACTGATGTGAATGTACATTGTATATGTAAAGCGCTGCGTAAATTGACGGCGTTATATAAGTACCTAAATAATAATAATAATATGAGACCCCAAGTGCCTGGTAATGAACTGGAGGGAGGAACTGATGCTGTTTTTTTCAATATTTTTTTGTATTGCCGGGATCTGGCAATACATTACAGCCACAAGCAATTTTTAAATTAAGAATTTTCATTTAGAAATTTCATTTTGCTGTTGTAAACATGGGAAAGATGCGATACTTTACAGACAGACTAAGAGGATCCCCCAGGCACAATATTTAAAGGAATGTTTCATTTTTACTGTTTCACTTTCACTGTCTCTGACTTTGACTTGTATGACCCCCTTCGTTTCACCGCCACCCTTCATCTAGGGTCCATTCCATCTTGGTGATTGGGACGGTTGGTCGTACAATATGTCTACCATTTTATATCGCTGCTGTTTTTGATGTATTTTATATTTATGTGTGTTTCCTGTTTTTTGATACAATGCTAAAATAAATTGATTTATATCTTTTACTCTTACTACAATTCCTTTCTAATTCTTTCTCATCTAGTACCGGTATAGTCCCTCTGCCCCTTATTTGTTCTTGTTTTTTTGGGCCTTTGCTCTATTCATACCTGTTACCCTCAAGATGGCAGACTCGTTTGGCAGCATGTGACCAATCATTGGCTTTGTTGTCCTTGTCCATCCATTGCTTGAAGTGTGTGAAGCTGTCATCATTCATCTGCACAACATAGATCTCTTTGAAATTATTGCTGACTGAAAAGAGTTGGTATAATATGGACCCCATGCTGATATCAAGTAACTTGTCTCCTTTCAGCTGCCCTGTGGGGAAAAACAACAATAAAACCCAAATTCTTTCATTACAGCTGAACTCTAAGCAGATTTAATAAAAACACAAATGAATGCAGAAAGTTCCTCCTTCTAGCACAAATCCCCCCCCCCCTCTCCATTTCTCCAACTAGCATACATTTCCCCTCTATTCCTCCTTCTAGCACAAATCCCCCTCTCCATTCCTCCTTCTAGCACAACCCCCCCTCCATTCCTCCTTCTAGCACAAATCCCCCTCTCCATTCCTCCTTCTAGCACAAACCCCCCTCTCCATTCCTCCTTCTAGCACAAATCCCCCTCTCCATTCCTCCTTCTAGCACAACCCACCCCCCCCTCCATTCCTCCTTCTAGCACAAACCCCCCCTCCATTCCTCCTTCTAGCACAAATCCCCCTCTCCAATTCTCCTTCTAGCACAAACCCCCCCCCCCTCCATTCCTCCTTCTAGCACAAATCCCCCTCTCCATTCCTCCTTCTAGCACAATCCCCCCTCTCCATTCCTCCTTCTAGCACAAACCCCCCTCTCCATTCCTCCTTCTAGCACAAATCCCCCTCTCCATTCCTCCTTCTAGCACAAATCCCCCTCTCCATTCCTCCTTCTAGCACAACCCCCCCTCCATTCCTCCTTCTAGCACAAATCCCCCTCTCCATTCCTCCTTCTAGCACAAACCCCCCTCTCCATTCCTCCTTCTAGCACAAATCCCCCTCTCCATTCCTCCTTCTAGCACAAATCCCCCTCTCCATTCCTCCTTCTAGCACAAATCCCCCTCTCCATTCCTCCTTCTAGCACAACCCCCCCCCTCCATTCCTCCTTCTAGCACAAATTCCCCCTCCATTCCTCCTTCTAGCACAACCCCCCCCCCTCCATTCCGCCTTCTAGCACAAATCCCCCTCTCCATTCCGCCTTCTAGCACAACCCCCCCCCCCTCCATTCCGCCTTCTAGCACAAATCCCCCCTCCATTCCTTCTAGCACAAATCCCCCTCTCCATTGCTCCTTCTAGCACAAATTCCCCCCTCCATTCCTCCTTCTAGCACAAATTCCCCCCTCCATTCCTCCTTCTAGCACAAATCCCCCTCTCCATTCCTCCTTCTAGCACAACCCCCCCCTCCATTCCTCCTTCTAGCACAAATCCCCCTCTCCAATTCTCCTTCTAGCACAACCCCCCCTCTCCATTCCTCCTTCTAGCACAAATCCCCCTCTCCATTCCGCCTTCTAGCACAACCCCCCCCCCCTCCATTCCGCCTTCTAGCACAAATCCCCCCTCCATTCCTTCTAGCACAAATCCCCCTCTCCATTGCTCCTTCTAGCACAAATCCCCCCTCCATTCCTTCTAGCACAAATCCCCCTCTCCATTGCTCCTTCTAGCACAAATTCCCCCCTCCATTCCTCCTTCTAGCACAAATTCCCCCCTCCATTCCTCCTTCTAGCACAAATCCCCCTCTCCATTCCTCCTTCTAGCACAACCCCCCCCTCCATTCCTCCTTCTAGCACAAATCCCCCTCTCCAATTCTCCTTCTAGCACAACCCCCCCTCTCCATTCCTCCTTCTAGCACAAATCCCCCTCTCCATTCCGCCTTCTAGCACAACCCCCCCCCCCCTCCATTCCGCCTTCTAGCACAAATCCCCCCTCCATTCCTTCTAGCACAAATCCCCCTCTCCATTGCTCCTTCTAGCACAAATTCCCCCCTCCATTCCTCCTTCTAGCACAAATTCCCCCCTCCATTCCTCCTTCTAGCACAAATCCCCCTCTCCATTCCTCCTTCTAGCACAACCCCCCCTCCATTCCTCCTTCTAGCACAAATCCCCCTCTCCATTCCTCCTTCTAGCACAAACCCCCCTCTCCATTCCTCCTTCTAGCACAAATCCCCCTCTCCATTCCTCCTTCTAGCACAACCCCCCCCCTCCATTCCTCCTTCTAGCACAAATCCCCCCCCCTCCATTCCTCCTTCTAGCACAAATCCCCCTCTCCATTCCTCCTTCTAGCACAAACCCCCCTCTCCATTCCTCCTTCTAGCACAAATCCCCCTCTCCATTCCTCCTTCTAGCACAAATCCCCCTCTCCATTCCTCCTTCTAGCACAACCCCCCCTCCATTCCTCCTTCTAGCACAAATCCCCCTCTCCATTCCTCCTTCTAGCACAAACCCCCCTCTCCATTCCTCCTTCTAGCACAAATCCCCCTCTCCATTCCTCCTTCTAGCACAAATCCCCCTCTCCATTCCTCCTTCTAGCACAAATCCCCCCTCTCCAATTCTCCTTCTAGCACAACCCCCCCTCTCCATTCCTCCTTCTAGCACAAATCCCCCTCTCCATTCCTCCTTCTAGCACAAACCCCCCTCTCCATTCCTCCTTCTAGCACAAATCCCCCCTCCATTCCTTCTAGCACAAATCCCCCTCTCCATTGCTCCTTCTAGCACAAATTCCCCCTCCATTCCTCCTTCTAGCACAAATTCCCCCCTCCATTCCTCCTTCTAGCACATCCCCCTCCATTCCTCCTTCTAGCACAAATCCCCCCCTCCATTCCTCCTTCTAGCACAAATTCCCCCCTTCATTCCTCCTTCTAGCACAAATCCCCCTCCATTTCTCCTTCTAGCACAAATCCCCCTCTCCATTCCTCCTTCTAGCACAAATCCCCCTCTCCATTCCTCCTTCTAGCACAAATCCCCCTCTCCATTCCTCCTTCTAGCACAAATCCCCCTCTCCATTCCTCCTTCTAGCACAAATCCCCCCTCCATTCCTCCTTCTAGCACAAATCCCCCTCTCCATTCCTTTTTCTAGCACAACCCCCCCCCTCCATTCCTCCTTCTAGCCCAAGTTCCCCCTCCATTCTTCCTTCTAGCACAAATCCCCCCCCTCCATTCCTCCTTCTAGCACAACCCCCCCCCCTCCATTCCTCCTTCTAGCACAAATTCCCCCTCTATTCCTCCTTCTAGCACAAATCCCCCTCTCCATTCCTCCTTCTAGCACATCCCCCTCCATTCCTCCTTCTAGCACAAATCCCCCCTCCATTCCTCCTTCTAGCACAAATCCCCCTCTCCAATTCTCCTTCTAGCACAACCCCCCCTCCATTCCTCCTTCTAGCACAAATCCCCCCCTCCATTTCTCCTACTAGCACAAATTTCCCCTCTATCCCTCCTTCTAGCACAACCCCCCCCCCTTGCATTCCTGCTTCTAGCCCAAGTTCCCCCTCCATTCTTCCTTCTAGCACACATTCCCCCTCCATTCCTCCTTCTAGCACAAATCCCCCTCTCCATTCCTCCTTCTAGCACATCCCCCTCTCCATTCCACCTTCTAGCACAAATCCCCCCTCTCCATTCCTCCTTCTAGCACAAATCCCCCCTCCATTCCTCCTTCTAGCACAAATTCCCCCCTCCATTCCTCCTTCTAGCACATCCCCCTCTCCATTCCACCTTCTAGCACAAATCCCCCTCTCCATTCCTCCTTCTAGCACATCCCCCTCCATTCCGCCTTCTAGCACAACCCCCCTCTCCAATTCTCCTTCTAGCACAACCCCCCCCCTTCCATTCCTCCTTCTAGCACAAATCCCCCTCTCCATTCCACCTTCTAGCACAAATCCCCCTCTCCATTCCTCCTTCTAGCACAAATCCCCCCTCCATTCCTTCTTCTAGCACAAATCCCCCTCTCCATTCCTCCTTCTAGCACAAATCCCCCCTCCATTCCTCCTTCTAGCACAAATCCCCCCCTCCATTCCTCCTTCTAGCACAAATCCCCCCTCCATTCCTTCTTCTAGCACAAATCCCCCTCTCCATTCCTCCTTCTAGCACAAATCCCCCCCCTTCATTCCTCCTTCTAGCACAAATTCCCCCTCCATTCCTCCTTCTAGCACAATTTCCCCCTCCATTCCTCCTTCTAGCAAATCCCCCTCCATTCCTCCTTCTAGCACAAATCCCCCCTCCATTCCTTCTTCTAGCACAAATCCCCCTCTCCATTCCTCCTTCTAGCACAAATCCCCCCTCCATTCCTTCTTCTAGCACAAATCCCCCTCTCCATTCCTCCTTCTAGCACAAATCCCCCTCTCCATTCCTTCTTCTAGCACAACCCCCCCCCCTCCATTCCTCCTTCTAGCACAAATCCCCCCTCCATTCCTCCTTCTAGCACAAATCCCCCCTCCATTCCTCCTTCTAGCACAAATCCCCCCCTCCATTCCTCCTTCTAGCACAAATCCCCCTCTCCAATTCTCCTTCTAGCACAACCCCCCCTTCATTCCTCCTTCTAGCACAAATTCCCCCTCCATTCCTCCTTCTAGCACAAATCCCCCCTCCATTCCTCCGTCTAGCACAAATCCCCCCTCCACTTCTCCTACTAGCACAAATTTCCCCTCTATCCCTCCTTCTAGCACAAATCCCCCTCTCCAGTCCTCCTTCTAGCACAAATCCCCCTCTCCATTCCTCCTTCTAGCACAACCCCCCCCCTCCATTCCTCCTTCTAGCACAAATCCCCCTCTCCATTCCTCCTTCTAGCACATCCCCCTCCATTCCTCCTAGCACAAATTCCCCCTCCATTCCTCCTACTAGCACAAATCCCCCTCTCCATTTCTGCTTCTAGCACAAATTCCCCCTCCATTCCTTCTTCTAGCACAAATCCCCCTCTCCATTCCTCCTTCTAGCACAACCCCCCCCCCCTCCATTCTTCCTTCTAGCACAAATCCCCCTCTCCATTCCTCCTTCTAGCACAACCCCCCCCCCCCCCCTGGTATTCCTGCTTCTAGCCCAAGTTCCCCCTCCATTCTTCCTTCTAGCACACATTCCCCCTCCATTCCTCCTTCTAGCACAAATCCCACCTCCATTCCTCCTTCTAGCACAAATTCCCCCTCTCCGTTCCTCCTTCTAGCCCCCCCCACCCACTCCTCCTTCTAGCACAAATCTAACCCTTCATTACTCCTTCTAGTACAAATCCCCCCATCCATTTCTCCTTCTAGCACAAATTATCCCCCCTCCAGTCCTCCTTCTAGCACAAATCTCACCCTTCATTCTTCCTTCTAGCACAAATCCTTTCATCCATCCCTCCTATTAGCACAAATCTCCCTCTTCATTCCTCCTTCTAGCACAAATCCCCACCCACTCCTTTTAACACAACCCCTCTTACCCTGCCAGTGTTGCCAACCATCAGTCATTTTACTGGCAGCCAGTAAAAAAATTGACACTTTTCTCCTGCCAGTAAATGGCAGTGACAGGAAAAGGTTGCCAGTAAAAAATATGGCTATTACGCTTGGCTCGTTGGCCGAGTGCCTGCTGTGTTTGGGTGGTGCCAGCGGGTCTGGTGGAGGTGGCGCCTGAGCATGTGATGTGATGTTATGGTGCAATGGAGCCGAGCGGAGCGGCCGGAGCCTTGTGTGCGGGACGGGAGCAAGGCAAGCCGGGAACAGGACGGTCAGTGCTGTTTGGACTGGAGTGGACTGAGGGGACCACCTGGCATGGAGAAAGACTGTCACTGGGACTCAGGAGGGGACGTGTCGTGTCAATGAGTTTTCATCATACTCTGTGCTGCTGCACACTGCTGTCAGTGTCATTGTGAGAGTCAATTTCATGTGTGTGCCGTCCATTCTAATTTCTTGTCCTCCTGAGTCCTGTCCCTGAGCTGGAAAGGGTTAAGTATGATTCCGCTCAACGAAGGAAATACAAAGCAGATAATACGGAGAGAGAGTTGCTGCGGCCCCTACAGTATACTGACACCTAGGTGAAGTACAAGTATGAATAAAAAAGGGGGAAGTGTAGATGTGGCGCTGCTCCTCTATCCTGAACCTTTGTGCGATGGGGTTTATTAAACTACCGTATTTATCGGCGTATACCGAGCACTTTTTTGCTCTGAAACTCAGGGCAAAATCGTGGGTGCGCGATATACGCCAATACCCGCTTTCCGCGCCGAGTTTGAACTACTGCGCCTGCATATACCGAACGCAGTACACTCGTGTATAGTCGGGCAGGCTCAGCTTCTCTCGCAGTCACGTCCTGGACGTACAGGACGTGACCGCGAGAGGAGCTGAGCCTGCCCGACTATACACGAGTGTACTGCGCTCGGTATATCCCGTCGCAGTAGTTCAAACTCAGCGCGCGAAGCGGGGATTGAGCGGGGAGGACACCGCAGAAGGACGCCGGACCCAACGAGGAGGACACCACCGAAGTCGCAGACGGACGCCGGACCCGACGAGGCCGCCGATGGACGCCGCGCAAGACACCAAAACTGTAAGTACTAAAATGTTTTTTTTACAGGAATGCGGGTCCACTTTAGGGGTGCGAGCTATACGCCGGAGCGCGTAATACCCAAATAAATACGGTAATATAAGTTACATTTAAGTTAATATAAAAAGCAAACTATAAAGTGACAAGTGCTTAGGAAAAAATATGTTCATTTGATGTGGTGGTGATACCAAAATAAATAATGTTTTTTAATATTTTCTATATTCCTTTAGATTATGTGCCTCCTATTTAATGGTGATTTTTATATTAATGTACATTACATATAGTTGCTTGATACTATAGTTAATAAACCAAATATTTAAATGGTGCTATGGAGTGAACTAATTGGTATAGTCCCAATGGAACCACATTAGTAGACCACATAGATGAACAACCTTAAAAAAACATATAAATACAATCCATAAACAAAAAGGTATTATTTCTCTTAATTAATAAAGTGAATTGTGCTCTTAAAGGGGTTGTAAAGGTAATTTTTTTTCACCTTAATGCATTCTAGGACACACACAGTTCCCAGAATGCAGCGCGCCCCATTCACAAGAAGAAACCGAGTGTAGGAGGAGGAAGAGAATCCACCGCGGAAGATGAAGAGGCAGATTCGGGACTTCCCCATAGCAACAGCTATTTAGGGTAAGTAAAAAAAAAATGTTTTCATTTTTTTTTTATTATTATTTTTTTTTAGATTTTTGGTGGAAAGATTTTTTTCAGGGTGGAACTCCGCTTTAATATCTACCTTAAATCACATTGCTAATTGTGTATTGTACTTGTTTGTAGCCAAAATACTGTAATTTTGTAACTTTTGAAAATGCCAGTAAAAACTTGTCTGTGCCAGTCAATTTTGGGTGTCATGTCAGTAAATTTCAATCTGGTAGGTTGGCAACACTGCTCCCTTCATTCCTCCTTCCAGCACAAATGGCCTGGAGTCAACAGAAAAAAATAACAACATATTTTTTAAAAAATCTCGTTTTTTTCCCCTAGCAATTTCACCCAATTCACAGCTATTTTTACAGGATTTCTATGAAACTGTGGATGGTTGGGATACCTCAGTGATGATGACCATTTGGTCATTGTGCTTCCTTAGCTGAGCTTTTATGCATTGGTAGTCTATACATTACATTATCTGTAGAAGCCATCTCATGGATGATCATTACATGACCTGTAGAAGTCAACTCATGGATGATCATTACATGACCTATAGAAGCCATCTCATGGATGATCATTACATGACCTGTAGAAGCCATCTCATGGATGATCATTACATGACCTGTAGAAGCCAACTCATGGATGATCATTACATGACCTGTAGAAGTCAACTCATGGATGATCATTACATGACCTATAGAAGCCATCTCATGGATGATCATTACATTACATGTAGAAGCCATCTCATGGATGATCATTACATGACCTGTAGAAGCCAACTCATGGATGATCATTACATGACCTGTAGAAGCCATCTTATGGATGATCATTACATGACCTGTAGAAGCCAACTCATGGATGATCATTACATGACCTGTAGAAGTCAACTCATGGATGATCATTACATGACCTTTAGAAGCCAACTCATGGATGATCATTACATGACCTTTAGAAGCCAACTCATGGATGATCATTACATGACCTTTAGAAGCCAACTCATGGATGATCATTACATGACCTGTAGAAGCCATCTCATGTATGATCATTACATGACCTGTAGAAGTCAACTCATGGATGATCATTACATGACCTTTAGAAGCCAACTTATGGATGATCATTACATGACCTTTAGAAGCCAACTTATGGATGATCATTACATTACCTGTAGAAGCCAACTCATGGATGATCCTTGTAGGAAAGCCCAGGCTTTCTTCGATTATACTGGTCTTATCAGGAGAAAAATGAGTATTAAGAAACTCCTTGGCATCAAATTCATCATCGTGATAATGCTTGCGAATGGTCTCAGACATTTTCTACTGTGGATCTTCGCTTTGTAGGTATCCTACTCCTTCAAATGATTGTCACCCTTTAGATATCTATGGAATATAAAGGTTTCAGTTCAATGCCACCCAATATCACACGTCTTTTGTCAATATTTGACAGCTAAGACAAATAAAAACATCAAGATGAACAGGACCAGCCTTGGGATATTTAGCACCCTGTAAAAAATGTTAGCATGGGACCTTCAGCATACGAATTTAATCTTGTACAGTGTCCTTGTAATCATTTCCATTGAAAAACATGTATCCTAGTGCATAGAATCCCACCATTCCCCCCAAATGACACCAGACTATGGATGAGAGTAGTAGGAACATGGGGTTGTCAGCTCGTTTTGCTCTGCCAAGCAATGTGCCCTATGTCATTATTATATAATTATAAGAAATAAAGGCAGAGCAAAATAACATAGAAGTTACATAGTTAGTTAGGTTGAAAAAAAGACACAAGCCCATCCAGTTCAACCATAAATAAAAACAAAGATAAAATAAAAAATATTGTACAATCCCATATACCCAATTCTATACCCACAGGCAAAAAACCCCAGCAGAGCATGATCCAATTTGCTACAGCAGGGGAAAAAATTCCTTCCTGATCCCCCGAGGGATTTTCCCTGGATCAACTTTACCTATAAATGTCAGTACCCAGTTATATTATGTACGTTTAGGAAAGAATCAAGGCCTTTCTTAACCACTTAAGGACCCCTTCACGCCGATATACGTCGGCAGAATGACACGGCTGGGCACATCCACGTACATGTACGTGGCTCTTTAAGCCCAGCCGTGGGGTCGCACGCGCGGCGGGCGCGTTCACGCGACCCGATCTGAAGCTCCGTGACCGTGGCAGCGGGACTTGCGGACCCGATCGCCGCTGGAGTCCCGCGATCAGTTACCGGAGCTGAAGAATAGGGAGAGCTGTGTGTAAACACAGCTTCCCCGTTCTTCACTGTGGCGCTGTCATCTATCGTGTGTTCCCTTTTATAGGGAAACACAATCGATGACGTCACACCTACAGCCACACCCCCCTACAGTTAGAAACACAAATGAGGTCACACATAACCCCTTCAGCGCCCCCTTGTGGTTAACTCTCAAACTGCAACTGTCATTTTCACAGTAAACAATGCATTTTAAATGCATTTTTTGCTGTGAAAATGACAATGGTCCCAAAAATGTGTCAAAATTGTCCTAAGTGTCCGCCATAATGTCGCACTCATGAAAAAAATTGCTGATCGCCGCCATTAGTAGTAAAAAAAAAAAAATTAATAAAAATGCAATAAAACTATCCCCTTTTTTATAAACGCTATAAATTTTGCGCAAACCAATCGATAAACACTTATTGCGATTGTGCAAAAAATTAAAACCGCAGAGGTGATCAAATACCACCAAAAGAAAGCTCTATTTGTGGGAAAAAAAGGACGCCAATTTTGTTTGGGAGCCACGTCTCACGACCGCGCAATTGTCAGTTAAAGCGGCGCAGTGCCGAATCGCAAAAACTGGCCGGGTCCTTTAGCTGCCTAAAGGTCCGGGTCTTAAGTGGTTAAAGCAATCTACTGAGCTTGCCAGAACCACCTCTGCAGGGAGTCTATTCCACACTTTCACAGCTCTAAAGCTGCATTCACATCTAGACGGACGAAATCGCGGCGTTTTGTCACCGCAAATCGCGGTAAAAATAGCGGCGTTTTGTACCGCGATTTGCGGCGACAAAACGCGGGTATTGTCCGCCTAGATGTGCCCCAAGATGACCCCCTCTATGGAGATGATTGCCATCTCCTAGCCGAACGCTCGAAGACGCCTGAAAAAAAGGTCCGGGACCTTTTTTCACGCCGCAGGCGACAGGCGTCCGGCGTTCGGCGTGGAGATGTGAACCATCTCCATAGAGGGACATGTATTTCCAGCCCTCTGGCGGCAGAGGCGTAGCGCTACAGGCGTAAAAACGCCTAGATGTGAATGGGGTCTTACTGTGAAGAAACCTTTCCGTATTTGGAGATTAAATCTTTTTTCTTCTGGACGTAAAGAGTGCCCCCTTGTCCTCAGTGTTGACCATAAAGTGAATAACTCAACACCAAGTTCACTATATGGACCCCTTATATATTTGTACATGTTGATCATATCCAGTGGCGTCACTAGGGTTGGTGTCACCCGGTGCGGTAAAACATGGTGTCACCCCCCTCTGTCTAGGCTGCCCAGCACCAAGCAGGCAGCGCACGGGAACGGGGCGCACCCCAAACCAGCCCCTGTAAATGATAGTATAGGGCAGTATAGTGACAGGTTAGGGTAGTATAGAGTGGTATAGTGGCAGGTTGGTGTCGTGGGGTGGTATTGGACAGGTTAAGGTGGTATAGGGCATGTTGGGGTGATATAGGGTAGTTGTGGGTGGTATAGGGCAAGTTAGGGTGGCATAGGGCAAGTTATGGTAGCATATGGCAGATTGGGGTGGTACAGAGCAAGTTAGGGTGGCACAGGGCAAGTTGGGGTGGCATGGGAAAGTTTGGGGTGGTACAGGGCAGGCTGGGGTGGTACAGGGCAGGCTGGGGTGGCACAGGGCTGTTTGGGGGGGTACAGGGCAGGCTGGGGTGGTACAGGGCAGGCTGGGTGAGAGAGGTCAGGCTGAGAGAGAGAGAGAGAAAGATGGGGCTGAGAGAGAGAGGTGGAGCTGAGAGAGAGAGAGAGGTGGGGCTGAGAGAGAGAAGTGGGGCTGAGAGAGAGAGATGGGGCTGAGAGAGAGAGAGAAGGGTGAGGCTGAGAGAGAGAGGTGAGGCTGAGAGAGAGAGGTGAGGCTGAGAGAGATATGAGGCTGAGAGAGATATGAGAGAGAGAGAGGTGAGGCTGAGAGAGAGGGTAGTGGACAGAGGGGGCTGAGAGAGAGAGGTGAGGCTGAGAGAGATATGAGGCTGAGAGAGAGAGAGAGAGAGAGAGAGGTGTGGATGAGAGAGAGAGAGAGAGAGAGAGAGAGAGGGGGGGCTGAGAGAGGGGGCTTAGAGAGAGGTGGGGCTGAGAGAGAGGGTAGTGGACAGAGAGGGGGCTGAGAGAAAGAGGAGCTCAGAGAGAGAGGGTAGTGGACAGAGAAAGGGGCTGACAGAGAGAGGAGCTCAGAGAGAGAGGGTAGTGGACAGAGAGAGGGGCTGAGAGAGAGAGGTGGGGCTGAGAGAGAGAGGTGGGGCTGAGAGAGAGGGTAGTGGACAGAGAGGGGGCTGAGAGAGAGAGGGTAGTGGACAGAGAGGGGGCTGAGAAAAAGAGGAGCTCAGAGAGAGAGGGTAGCGGACAGAGAAAGGGGCTGACAGAGAGAGGAGCTCAGAGAGAGAGGGTAGTGGACAGAGAGAGGGGCTGAGAGAGAGAGGTGGGGCTGAGAGAGAGGGTAGTGGACAGAGAGAGGGGCTGAGAGAGGAGCTCAGAGAGAGAGTGTAGTGGACAGAGAGAGGTGGACAGAGAGAGGGGATGAGAGAGGTGGGGCTGAGAGAAAGAGGGAGAGAGCGGTGGGGCTGAGAGAGAGTGGTGGGGCTGAGAGAATGAGAGAGAGGGTGGGGATGAGAGAGAGAGAGGGTGTGGGGATGAGAGAGAGAGGTGAGGCTGAGAGAGAGGTGAGGCTGAGAGAGAGGTGAGGCTGAGAGAGAAAGGTGAGGCTGAGAGAGAGAGGTGAGGCTGAGAGAGAGAGAGGTGAGGCTGAGAGAGAGAAAGAGAGAGAGAGAGAGAGAGAGAGAGAGAGAGGTGAGGCAGAGAGAGAGAGAGGGATGAGGCAGAGAGAGAAAGAGAGAGAGAGGTGAGGCTGAGAGAGAGAGAGAGAGAGAGTAGTGGATAGAGAGAGGGCTGAGAGAGAGAGGGGCTCAGAGAGAGGGTAGCGGACAGAGAGGGGGCTGAGTGAGAGGGGCACAGAGAGAGAGGATAGTGGACAGAGAGGGGGGCTGAGTGAGAGAGGTTGGGCTGAGAGAGGGGCTGAGAGAAAGGGTAGTGGTCAGAAGGTGGATCTGAGAGAGAGGGGGGCTGAGAAAGATGTGGGGCTGAGAGAGAGGGTGGTGGACAGAGAGGGGGCTGAGAGAGAGAGGTGGGGCTGAGACTGAGGGTAGTGGACAGAGAGTGGGGCTGAGAGAGAGAGTGGGGGGCTCAGAGAGAGGGTAGTGGACAGGGAGGTGGATCTGAGAGAGAGGGGGGCTGAGAGAGATGTGGGGCTGAGAGAGAGGGTGGTGGACAGAGAGGGGGCTGAGAGAGAGAGGGGGCTGAGATAGATGTGGGGCTGGGAGAAAGGGTAGTGGTCAGAAAGTGGATCTGAGAGAGATGTGGGGCTGAGAGAGAGAGAGGTGGGGGCTAGGAGAGAGGACGGCTGAGAGAGAGAGGACGGCTGAGAGAGAGAGGATTGTTGAGAGAGAGAGGACGGCTGAGAGAGAGAGGATGGCTGAGAGAGAGAGGACGGCAGAGAGAGAACGGCTGAGAGAGAGAGAACGGCTGAGAGAGAGAGAACGGCTGAGAGAGAGAGGACGGCTGAGAGAGAGAGGACGGCAGAGAGAGAACAGATGAGAGAGAGAGAACGGCTGAGAGAGAGAGAACGGCTGAGAGAGAGAGAACGGCTGAGAGAGAGAGGACGGCTGAGAGAGAGAGGACGGCTGAGAGAGAGAGGACGGCTGAGAGAGTGAGAGGACGGTATCTGAAGATAGGTCTGTGTCCATGTATGATGCCAAGTACCTTCTTGGGAGGTGCTCTGCTGCTTCTTACAGTAGCTCCCTGGCATCACATTAGTGTCACTGGTCTGACTCTGGCTGCACCAGGGGTTGGTGCAGTAGCTACAATAATAGCCCCCAGCATAGATGGTCAGTGACATTAGGCTATTTTAAATCCTGCAGCATGAAGGGGCTTATTAACCCTGGACACTAATTCAGCACAAGGGGGTTATTTAACACTGCCATTGATCATTAATGCAGTGGTGGCCAGTGTTAATTTACCCTTTTGTGCTTTATTAGTGGTCAGTGTTATTTAACCACTTTGTATTAGAGCATGAATGGGTTAATTAACACTGGCCACTAATGCAGCACAAACTGCTACTGGTTACTAATGCATTTGAGATCAATGGTAGTGTTCAATAACACCTCATACTGAATTAGAGGCCAGTGTCAGTACATTAACCCCTTCATGCTACACATTACTAGCTAATGGCAGTGTTAGTTCATTGAAACCCACTGACAAAACCCACCACAGTTCTCAAGACAGTAACCAGTCCAGTCAGGGCACTGAGAAAGTGCTGAGTCACTGTAACATTACACATACAACATACATTCTGCTCTGTATGTCACTGCTCACTTACCTAATAACAGCAACATGCAGCTCCCTCGCGGTGCCTCTCTTCCTGTCCCAGCCTCTGAATGACATCATGACAGAGGCGGGGACTAGAAATGATCTGTCCAGTGGAGTTTACTCCTGATAGAGAAGTGTAATAGATGTCTACTAGTGCCGAGTGTAGGAGGCACACAGGGAGCTTTCTTGCACTCGGCACCCCACTGCAGCTCTGCAAGTGCTCTTCAGGGTCTGACTTTGGCAGTGATTTGTGTACATGATGTTAAACTGCCATCGGGCAGACATAAGCCAGCACTGCCCGCACACTCATCTCTTCACGCCCCTCCTGTCCTGCTCTTGGTGTCACCCTCTGGTGGGTGCTAGGGGGGTGCTTTTTTTCTTAAAAAATTTTTTTTTTAGCTGACATGCCCAGCAGTGCTGGGCATGTCAGCTAAAAAAAAAAAAAAAAAAAAAAAAAAAAAAATTTAAAGAAAAAAAAACAAAAAACGGGAGGGTGTCACCCCTCTAGCGGGTGTCACCCGGTGCGGGCCGCACCCCCCGCACCCCCCTAGCAACGCCTCTGATCATATCCCCCCTTATTCTCCTCTTCTCCTCTTCCCCGTGCCTCTTATCAGTTTGGTTGCCCTTCTCTGCACTTTCTCCAGTTCCCTGATATCCTTTTTGAGAACTGGAGCCCAAAAATGAACTGCATATTTATGGATCTAACGTAAAGTGATTTTTCTTTCAAAGAAGCAGATAGATTGTTGAAATATAGTATAGCGGACACTGTTCTGTCCTATGCTAATACCTTTCTGTAACTAATCCTATTTTTGTTTAGTTCTCCTTTAAGGGGGCGTGACAGGGGGTGTGTCCTATGTCTACATACCTTTGCTTATAGGTGTCCCTTCCTATCTCAAAAAGTTGGGAGGTATGCTACAATACACTGACCACTATACTACACTACACACTACACTACATTACACTACCCTGCACTGTCCACTACACTACACACTACACTGTCCACGACACTACCCACTACACGACACTGTCCACCACACAACACTGTCCACTACACTACACTGACCACTACACTGCACTGTCTACTACACAAAACTACACTACACAGTCCACTACACTGTCCACTACACTACCCACTACACTACACTGCACTGTCCACTACACAACCCTGCACTGTCCACTACACTACCCACTACACTACACTGTCCACTACACTACCCACTAAACTACACTCTCCAGTCCACTACACTACACTACCAAGTTTACTACACTACACTATGCACTACACTACCCAGTCCACTACACTACACTACCGAATACCCAGTCCACAACACTACACTACACTACCCACTACACTACACTGTCCACTACACTGCACTACCCACTACTGTTCACTACACTACACTGTCCACTACCCACTACACTGTACTGTCCACTACACTACATTACCCTACACTACACTACCCAGTCCATTACACAACACTACACTACCCAATACATTGTCCACTACACTACCCACTACACTGCACCGTCCACTACACTCTACACTGTCCACTACACTTCCCACTACACTACACAGTCCACTACACTAAACTGACCACTACACTGTCCACTATGCTACACTGTCCATTACACTACACTGACCACTACACTGCACTGTCTACTACACTACACTACCCAGTCCACTACACTACCCAGTCCACTACCCACTACCCAGTCCACTTCACTACACTGTCCACTACACTACCCACTACTGTCCACTACACTACCCACTACACTACACTAAAGGATGCAAGGCGACGTACAGAGAATGGTAGTATGAAGGGCAGAGTAAAGAGGTCGGCAGAATGTAGGGTGGTGTACAGTGGTTGGTCGCATTTAGGGTGGCGTACAGAGGTTGGTAGCATGCATGATAGGGGTCAGAAGGGAATGGTACAGGGAGGTTAGGAGTGCAAGGTATAGGGGCGTCAGGTACAGGGGGTGTCAGGATAGTTTGGTACTGGGAGATATGGAGGGCATAGTACTGGGTGGGGATCAGGAGGGCTAGGGTCTCAAGAGGGCATGGCACTGGGGGACAGGGGGGTATAGTATTGGGGGTGTAAGGAGGGCTGGGGTGTCAGTAGGGCTGGGGTGTCAGTAGGGCTGGAGTGGCAGGAGGGCTGGGGTGGCAGAAGGGAATGGTATTGGGGAGAATAAGAAGGGTATGGTATTGGGGGGATCAGGAGGGTATGGTATTTGGGGGATCAGGAGTGTATGGTATTGGGGGATCAGGAGGGTATGGTATTGGGGAGATCAGGAGGGTATGGCATTGGGGGAAATCAGGAGTGTATGGTATTGGGGGATCAGGAGTGTATGGTATTGGGGGGGTCAGGAGGGTATGGTATTGGGGGGATCAGGAGGGTATGGCATTGGTGGGAATCAGGAGGGTATGGTATTGGGGGATCAGGAGTGTATGGTATTGGGGGGGTCAGGAAGGTATGGTATTGGGGGGATCAGGAGTGTATGGTATTGGAGGGGATCAGGGGAGGTATGGTATTGGGGGGGCTGAAGTGGCAGGAGGGCTTGAGTTTAATGAACTCTTATATGCAGAGTTGCACAGGCAAGGTGCAGTGGCTCTGATCCCTGCCGCCTCTCTCACCTTCCCTTGGATTGGTGAGGAGGGCGGGGCCGATGGCGAGAGGGCGCAAAGCACTCTGGTGTGCTCGGAGAAGAGCCCGAACCCGCCTGAGCTAAGCTATTCTGGAGGCTTTCCCGAGCAAGGACCGAGTCGGCGGGTTGCCGTCCCCCACTTTACAGGCTCAGAAAATAAACAAATAAATAAATGAATAAATAAATGCACATTTTTTTTTTACTTGCCAAAAAAAATTAGCATATATAATTTTTTTTTCTAAAAAGATTAAAATACAGCCAATGTGTTTGGGGGGAAGCCTCCCCTTTCTTCGGAGCTTGAGCATTTGATGTTAATAGGATCACAACAGAATGCACCATGTTAAAGTGGTTGTAAACTTTAGATTTTTTTTTTAAATAATAAACATGCCTATATTAACCTGCTCTGTGCATGGTTTTGCGTAGAGCAGCCCCGATCCTCTTTTTCTGGTGTGCCCCGCTGGCACTCCAGGCCCCTCCTCTTCATCGGTGCCCCCAGGGAAAGCCATTTTTCAAGGGAGCACCCTTACAGTCTGGCTCCCGAGTCCCACGTGTCTGATATCTGTCACCCGATTGGCTGAAAGGACAGGTGATCCTATTGGATGCCTAGGAGGGGAGGAGATGCACAGCGGAAGCGAGGAGGAAGGAGGCGGAGAAGACACAGGAGCCGCTACCCGATGTCTGCCACAGCCTGATGTCCGCGGGTGCCCTGATCCCCGCCGCTTTTTGATGGCCACCGCTGCCGGATCCCCACCACCTACATGGGGTAAGTGGACTGACCGGTAGACAGCGAGTGGGGGGTATTGAGGTGCCGAGGGGGAGTGTAACGGTCACCACTGTTTACGACCTTCCATCCCATCCAAGACAGCTTATCTGACACACAGACAAACCAGCAGGCCTCCCATTTCCCAGAATAACGAGACTTTCTCCGTGTTCTCTGGTTTCAAAATGAAGACAATTTTAATGGTTTCTTCTCAGTCTTATATACAGTACAACCATGTGACAGTATTCAAAGGGACAATGAGATCTCCACCCCCCTAATCACACACTAAGGCTAATTACTTAAACATTCTAGACAGGTCGGCACCGGCCTATAATTATCATGTCTAATCACTGCACATTCCTTAATTAACAGCATAACAAACAAACCACCTTCACACACTGAGTTTCCTAGGCAGACGTTTCGTCTCTGCATACAGCTTGACACCTATTCACACCTCTGAGCATCAATAGGTTTTAGACAGTGTTATCACACAATTAAATGTCTTCCAGGAGCCTGACTCAATTAGCATGTCACTAGTCAGGGTTAATCAGAGAATGAGTCACTATTGACTGGTTGGGCCAACATCCTGCAGTATCTCAAAATCCTGCAATACGAACTATCAGTGATGTCAAATCTCATGTAATACATGAATTATGATTCACTTGCCACCCCATGCCCAAACGGCACAGGGTGGACTCAGACCCAAGAGTTATCAGTGACGCTGACGCAGGAGTATCCTCCATCCTCACAAAGTCTTTGGGTGTCACGGGTCATTCCGTTACAGGGAGGCTAGGTGGTTGTTAAGTCACTGATCTAAACTAAAACAAAAAATTGTAGTGTTAGCCTCTCTTAAATGGGGAGGCTGCATTCATTTTTTTCTTGCAGACTTTCATTATTTTTACTTAGTGATTGAATGACTATGCTTACTCACTCCACTATATGTATAGAAGAATCATGGTTGTCACCCTAGGCTACTCTCCTGATTTGGACTACAAACATGTGCTTCTCTCTTCATTTTTATTACAGGGGTGTAGGGGTAGTTGGTAGTTTACAGCAGATAGCTTTGTCAGTTCGATTCACAGAAAGTGAGAAGGACACTGCATTTCTGGAAGGATCAACAAGTATTTTCTGTGCTTGCTGAAAATGTTTGTAGCCTGGGAAAAAAGACAACAATTGCATCTAAGAACTGGTAACCTGTAATATATGTTCTTGGGTTTAGCTATCCTTTGAAAACATCCATATCATTTAAATAGTCCAGATTCTGACATGACAGATGATTCCATTGAAAATCAGATGTGTTTACTAGAAAATCAATATTGTTTGTTCAACTTTCACAACATGGGTTTTTCTTTTATCGTTGTCTTTGTTCTCATGGATGGACCACTAGCTGGTTGTGATTGGGACGTTTGAGAGGCCCTGTGACCTCAGGAGCTTGTGTTCTTCTTAGGCCCACACTGGCCAAATAGGTTGAAAAGGCTTGGCTCTCTATAACCAATAGGACCAGCCTTCCCCTGCATACACCAATAATGTCACTAGCACTAGGTCCTAAAAGACTGCCGTCACTGCCAAGGAGACAGATGCCAGACCAGCGCTGTTAATAGCAGGGACAGGACAGCTGGGGAACCCCACAGTGGCAGAACACCAGGGCCCGGTGGCAAGACAACCTTTGCAAACCTGATAGTTCTCCCACTGCTTTGGACCCTTATATTTTCTTTGAGGGCTGGCGAGTGTGGGGCGGGCTGCCTGGGAGCAGGGGGGGGGGGGCGAGCAAGGAGAGGAGCTAAAGCTGTGTTCCCCGCGGCGAGCGTCATATACAGCCCCTCCCCCTTGTCCGATCACTTTGATAGACAGATCACCCATCCCAGGATTGGACGGGTGATCTATCTATCAAAGTTTACCGGACAAGGGGGAGGGGCTGTATATGGCGGCTCGTGGCGGGGAACACAGCTATTGAATTGAAAGCTGTCATGTTCCCTGCGCTTTGAACAACCAGGCTGCGGCGGCGGCTGCGGCGGCTTCGGCTCTGGCTCCTCTCCTCCTCTCACTCAGCACAGGTAGGCTGCTATGGGAACACTGGCTGCTATGGGGACACTGGCTGCTATGGGGACACTGGCTGCTATGGGGACACTGGCTGCTATGGGGATACTGGCTGCTATGGGGACACTGGCTGCAATGGGGACACTGGCTGCTATGGGGATACTGGCTGCTATGGGGACACTGGCTGCACTGGGGACACTGGCTGCTATGGGGACACTGGCTGCAATGGGGACACTGGCTGCAATGGGGACACTGGCTGCTATGGGGACACTGGCTGCTATGGGGACACGGACTGCTATGGGGACACTGGCTGCTATGGGGACACTGGCTGCTATGGGGATACTGGCTGCTATGGGGACACTGGCTGCACTGGGGACACTGGCTGCACTGGGGACACTGGCTGCTATGGGGACACTGGCTGCAATGGGGACACTGGCTGCAATGGGGACACTGGCTGCAATGGGGACACTGGCTGCTATGGGGACACTGGCTGCTATGGGGACACTGGCTGCTATGGGGACACTGGCTGCAATGGGGACACTGGACTTTGTATGGTATTGGAAGTTAATTAAATTTGCGTTCTCTGGAGAACCTGTGTTGCTGCGAAACAACTTAATTTATGGTCATCATACTAACATCTAAGATATCAATTATCTAACCGGAGTACTGGGCACTATACCTACATATACATTATCACTACAGGGGACACTGGCTGCAATGGGGGCACTGGCTGCTATGGGGACACTGGTTGTAATGGGGACACTGGCTGCAATGGGGACATTTTGCTGCATTGGGGACACTGACTGCATAGCTCCCAACTGTCCCTGATTTCGAGGGACTGTCCCTGATTTGGAGCAATGTCCCTCATTCCTCCTCATTTGTCCCTCATTTTGGTCTGATCTATATAGATGTAAATAAAATGCACTTTTTATCTATCAAAAAGTGTTTTACAGAGCAAAACCTTTCATCTGATCTCAAAATTGCTGCATTTGTAAATTCCAAAAGCCAATATAAAGAAATAGTAGTGGTAAAAAAAGCAATTGTGGGTTAAACCAATCTTGTTTTTTTGTACAATTCTCCTTTAGGGGGCGTGGCAAGGGGTGTGTCCTATGCCTGCATACTTTTGCTGATAGGTGTCCCTCATTCCCATCTCAAAAAGTTGGGAGGTATGTGACTGCAATGGGGACACTGGCTGCTATGGGCACACTGGCTGCACTGGGGACACTGGCTGCACTGGGGACACTGGCGGCACTGGGGACACTGGCTGCACTGGGGACACTGGCTGCTATGGGGACACTGGCTGCACTGGGGACACTGGCTGCACTGGGGACACTGGCGGCACTGGGGACACTGGCTGCACTGGGGACACTGGCTGCACTGGGGACACTGGCTGCACTGGGGACACTGGCTGCACTGGGGACACTGGCTGCTATGGGGACACTGGCTGCACTGGGGACACTGGCTGCACTGGGGACACTGGCGGCACTGGGGACACTGGCTGCACTGGGGACACTGGCTGCACTGGGGACACTGGCTGCACTGGGGACACTGGCGGCACTGGGCACACTGGCTGCACTGGGGACACTGGCTGCACTGGGGACACTGGCAAATGATGCTGGCCATCAGACTGAGGACATCTACTGTGGAGAAAAATTTTGCAGCAAAAGTTGGTTTTGCTCTTTTATCTTTTAGTAAGCTTTTAATTCTGTATCATGTTTGCCTGACGTTCTGCTCTGGGCAGGGCCGTCTTAATAGCATCATGGGCCCCTGGGTAAAGTAATGCTCTGGGGCCCCTACAATGGAGGCAACGCAGGTAAACAGACATCAAATAGGTAGGAGGCTTCCCCTTTTGGGTGGAGCTCGGCATTAACTACACGAACAATCATTCTGTACAGCAAAGAAACAGTGGGAAAATACTACATACTGACAAAGCTGTCCTGTGCATATAATATATCTTCTAGATTGATGCCTCCCCAGCACTATGGCCCCTCTACACCCCAGATATCCCCCCCCAGCACCATGGGGCCCCCAATTTCTGGGCAGCGTGTGCTCAAGGACCAGCTGCTTTGGGGAAAGTGCAGGGGCCCCCCATGCAGCTAGGGCCCCTGGGCAGTGCCCAGGTGTGCCCACTCATTAAGACAGCGCTGGCCCTGGGTGACAAATATTATGAAGGTTATCTGACAAACACGATTTATGAGAGTTTTCTTGAGGTTATCCTAGTCATGTTTTATTTGCTGCACATGGCCTAAAATAAATCACCAGTGTAAACCTAACTGAAACAATGTTAATTTAGAGAAAATGAAAGGTTACTGTATCTAATGTTTGTTTTTCTCACCACTAACTCATCAATAGTTTATCATGAGACTCTCAGCTGGAGTTTACATGCTGCTTGTAGGATTCCAACTCACATGGCAGGGATATGAAGCTGGGTTCTAAGTGACACGGAAATACTGAACCTTTTATCTTGTTTCTTCTATATTTCAAGTAATACAGTGGAAGTAACGCGAGTAACGCGGTTAACCTTTCGCAAAACAAGCACTGTATTTTTTAAAATCTTAACTCGGTTTGCGAGTGTTGTCTCTCAAAACGACCAGGATTCAGGCCAATGCGCTGTGCAGTACCACGTTTGGCCTGAGGTGGGGGGGCGCCAGAGCCGAGCGGAAATGCTCGGAAAGACACGGAAATACTCAGTTCCCTAGCCTCTCCGAGGTTTGCCGAGGTCAGCCGAACTGTCCTCGGGCCTTTCCAGCTATTTCTGAGGCTCTCCGGTGCCCCCACCTCTGGCCGCATGCGGTATTGCATGCCATTGAAGTCGATGCAGAACTAATTATTTTATTTCCATTGACTTCAATGGGGAAACTCTCTTTGATATGCAAGTACTTTGGATTACGAGCATTCTCCTGGAATGGATTATGCTCATAATCCGAGGTTCCACTGTATTCCATATTCCAGTAAAATATTCCAGTAAAAATGTCACGATATATATGTATAGCAGTGGCGGCTGGTGCTCAAAATTTTTGGGGGGGCGCAGCTACTGTGCCCATCAAACGCAGCCACTGTGCCCATCAAACGCAGCCACTGTGCCATAAAATTGTCGTTACTGTGCCATGCCATCAAACGCAGCCACTGTGCCAATCAATTGTCACCACTGTGCCCATCAATTGTCGCCGCTGAGCCATGCCATCAATTGTCGTCACTGTCCTATGCCATTGTTGCCACTGTGCCCATCAATTGTCACCACTGTGCCATGCCATTGTCGCCACTGTGCCCATCAATTGTCGCCACTGTGCCATGCCAAACGCAGCCACTGTGCCATCAATTGTCGCCACTGTGCCATGCCAAACGCAGCTACTGTGCCATGCCATTGTCGATACTGTGCCCATCAATAGTCGCCACTGTGCCATGCCAAACGTAGCCACTGCGCCCATCAATTGTCGCCACTGTGCCATGCCATTGTCGCCACTGTGCCCATCAATTGCCGCCAGTTTGCCCCTAAAATGCCAGCCATCCTCGGATCCTCCTCCACGACCCCTTGATGTGGTTTCGCCCTCGATGTCGCTTCAGCCAATCAGGTTACCGGTAACCAGATCCGGTGAACCTGATTGGCTGAGATGCGTGTCAGTGTTAACCGAGGAACGCACCCCCGTGCGTCCCCTGGTTAACTATTTGGAAGCCGATTACAGCCCTCAGGCTGTAATTGGAAAGCCTATCAGAGCCACTGGCTCTGATAGACACTTCCACAGCCAACCAGCTGCCGTTATTCAGATGGCCGGCGCTCACCAGGGGGCCGGCCATCTGAATAGTGGGCGGCAGCGGCAGTGGCGACAATACAATACAATGCAATGCATGAATCTATGTATTGTTTTTCAGTAGCGGTGCAGGGGCGAGAGGGGGCGGCGCT
This sequence comes from Rana temporaria, assembly GCF_905171775.1. Taxonomy (NCBI): domain Eukaryota; kingdom Metazoa; phylum Chordata; class Amphibia; order Anura; family Ranidae; genus Rana; species Rana temporaria. Next base: position 119,480,229 of record NC_053498.1, read on the forward strand.
CCTGCGCCCTCTGTGGACGTACTGCCACTGATGTATAGGGCTACTACCTGTCTGGGATTCACCCAGACAATCTGTGTTCTGAAACATGTGTCCAGGTCTCTTCCTGCCTGAGACATGGGCACATTATTTAGATCAACCGGTGGCTCACTGTGCCTGTGCCTAAGCTGTGCCGCCATGGTAGGGTTGCCAACTTTCCTTCAAGCGAAACCCGAACACTTTAGCGAGAACACAGGATCAGCACACCCCCCTCTCAGAGAACGTTGGTCTGCCTTGTTTACATAGGCAGACTGCAGGAGTGGGTCCCTGGCAGTGCACTCCCCAGACCCAGAAGTGTCAGATTGCGTGCTAGCAGTGGCGGAACTACCGCCATAGCGACCCACGCGGGCGCTATGGGGCCCGCAGCCGAGTGGGGCCCGGTGAGGATGAAGAGCCCCGCCATGCCGTTCCGCCCGCTCCACTCCCCCTGCATTTAATGTGTGAGTGACATGAATAATCGTAAGCCTTGCCGCCGCGCAGTCCTGTGGAGGAAGAGGAGGCGGCACTGCGAGGTTGTCACAACCTCGATCATCCAATTGTTTGGTCAGTAGGTGGTGAGCTCCCCCTCCCCTGGCTCCTCCCCTTCCCCCGCGCTCTGCGAATCACCTACCAAGTACCATGTGCAGAGCGCGGGTAATGCTGAGCAGATGGACGCCTGTAGTGTGGAAGACCTGCCAGAGCGAAGCGATGATCGGCGAGCCAGTCTCGAGGTACTGTGCATCATTGGTCCGCTGCCCGACACTGACAGCATCCGATTCCCGTGACGTCACTCCCTGAACAAGGGCGCCCGAACATCCCTGCTACCAGCTGCCTGTGATGACCTCACACACAGCCCTAATGCTGTGATGCCACCTACTGTCTCCTCTCATCATCATGCTTCTCGTCATCCTCCTGTTCCTGGCATCCCAGTGGGATGCCAGGAACAGGGGGATGACGAGGAGCACGATGATCCCACCACCCTACTTCTGAGGCCTGTCATACATTTTATCACCCCCTGTCATCTCCATCCTCCCCGTCACCTCCCTACCACCCACCCCTGTCATCTCCATCCTCCCCATCACCTCCCTACCACCCCTGTCATCTCCATCCTCCCCGTCAGCTTCCTACCACCCACCCCTGTCATCTCCATCCTCCCCGTCAGCTTCCTACCACCCACCCCTGTCATCTCCATCCTCCCCGTCATCTTCCTACCACCCACCCCTGTCATCTCCATCCTCCCCGTCAGCTTCCTGCACCCACCCCTGTCATCTCCATCCTCCCTGTCACCTCCCTACCACCCACCCCTGTCATCTCCATCCTCCCTGTCAGCTTCCTGCACCCACCCCTGTCATCTCCATCCTCCCTGTCACCTCCCTACCACCCACCCCTGTCATCTCCATCCTTCCTGTCAGCTTCCTGCACCCACCCCTGTCATCTTCCTACCACCCACCCCTGTCATCTCCATCCTCCCTGTCAGCTTCCTGCACCCACCCCTGTCATCTCCATCCTCCCTGTCACCTCCCTACCACCCACCCCTGTCATCTCCATCCTTCCTGTCAGCTTCCTGCACCCACCCCTGTCATCTTCCTACCACCCACCCCTGTCATCTCCATCCTCCCTGTCAGCTTCCTGCCACCCACCCCTGTCATCTCCATCCTCCCTGTCAGCTTCCTGCACCCACCCCTGTCATCTCCATCCTCCCTGTCAGCTTCCTACCACCCACCCCTGTCATCTCCATCCTCCCTGTCAGCTTCCTGCACCCACCCCTGTCATCTCCATCCTCCCTGTCAGCTTCCTGCACCCACCCCTGTCATCTCCATCCTCCCTGTCAGCTTCCTACCACCCACCCCTGTCATCTCCATCCTCCCTGTCAGCTTCCTGCACCCACCCATGTCATCTCCATCCTCCCTGTCAGCTTCCTACCACCCACCCCTGTCATCTCCATCCTCCCTGTCTTCTTCCTGCCACCCACCTTTGTCAGCTTCCTACCACCCCCTGTAATCTTCATACCACCCCACCCCCTTAAATTTACTGGTGCACATTACATATGATGGACGCAGGGACATTTTCTTTGGGGGGGGGGGGCATGTAGCTGGTCTTGCCTAGGGCGCCAAATTGCCTAGCACCGGCCCTGCCTGCACTGAGGGGCAAATTTCCGCCAGCCCGCTCCACTCCCCGCTGCACTGTGAGACAGATTGTTGCCAACCCGTTCTGCCCGCTCCGCGCTGCACTGTGAGGCAAATTGACGCCAGCCAGCCCGCTCCACCTGTTCTGCCAGCACGCTCCATTCACCTGGGCGTTACGGGCAGAACAGGGGAACAGTCAGCGGGCGGGACAGTCAGCAGGTGAGCGGGCTTGCTTGCCAATCAGCAGGCGGGGGAGCAGAGAGATGACACCATCTGCATCATTGCAGTTCCATCCCCACTGTGCGGGCAGCAGAGAGATTACATTATCTCTCTGCTGCCTGCCTTTACTCTGGGACACAGCAAGTGGCAATCCGCAATGTGTGACAGGTGGCGTTGTGGCAAGTGACAATCTGCTACGTGTGGCAAGTGACAATCCTCAATGTGTGACATCGTGGCAAGTAACAATCTGCAATGTGTGGCAGGTGACAACCCGCATCTGGTGACGCAGCAAGTGACAATCCGCATCTAAAGGCAGGTGACGTTGGCAAGTGACACGCTCGGGGCTCCTACTGATTCTGCAATATGGTGAGTTGAACTATTTTATATAACAATGTAATAATAGAAATTATGCACTTCAAGCATTTTTATTATTATTATTTTTTTTTTACTAGTAATGGCAGGGATCTGTTTTTTTTGTTTTGTTTTTTGTGAGACTGCGACATTGCGGTGGACAGGTCAGAAACTTTTGACACATTTTTGGGACCATTCACATTTATACAGTGATCTGTGCTATTAAAATGCACTGATTAATGTGTAAATGTCACTGTCAGGGAAGGGGTTACATGTGTTCCCTGGGAGGTGTTTCTAACTGGGGGGGGGGGGGGGGACTGACTGGAGGAGGATAGAGCCATGACAGGTCCCCTTTATACTCCTACATACATGTATAGAGCCATGACAGGTCCTCATTATACTTCTATATACACGTATAATGCATTGACAGGTCCTCTTTATACTCCTATACATGTATAGAGCCATGACAGGTCCTCTTTAGTTATAATGATATCAAATAAAGGATGTGGGGCATTTTGGTGGGCGTGATTTTTTTTTTCTGGGGGGGGGGGGGGGGCCCATACAACATTTTGCTATGGGGCCCTGTGATTTCTAGTTACGCCCCTGCGTGCTAGGTACCTGATCTGGCACAGATCTGCCCCTCACCTGCCTCAGTATATCTGTGTGGGGCGGTCGATAAGCGGGTAAACAAGGAAGTGCACAACCACATTTAGAAGAAGCGTCTTCAAATCCTCTGCAGCCAGCAATGGTTCTGTCCTTATTTATTATAGTAACAGGGCAGCCGTTGGGACCAGCGCCCCTTGGTGTCACTGGCCCAGATTCAGGTAGATTTGCCCTTTAGTTGCACATGTGAAGAGCAGCTGATTTGCTCTGCGCTGGGGCAAATTGGAAAGATTGCCACCTGATTCAGGATTCCTTTTGTCTGCTAACTTGCTCCTTTGTAAGGCAAAAATCAGGGCCTAAGGCAGCGCAAGTGAAAGTGGGTGTGCCCTATGCAAATGATCTTTTTTCCACTCAGCAGTGGTTTGCTCCTATTTTCAGGGCAAATTCTGCCCAGCTGCTTGCACTGAGCAAATAAATAGGGGCAGACCTGCGCAGGTCCTGTGCAAAATTACATCCTGCTTGTTCCACCCCCCCTGAGCAAGGTAATTTTGCCCTTTTTTCTGAGATGGCACCTCCTGATAAGGAAAAAAAAAAGAAAAGCAAATTTTGTCTCCGCTGAGATGGATATACTGCTTGCGGCACTGACGCGTCTTTTTGGTTCAGAGCGGAAGAATACCACCGTAGCCCAAAGGAGGGCAATATATGAGGCTATTGCATTGGACATAAATGCCCTGGGCTTTGAGGACCGGACTTGGATGGACATCCAAAAAAATGTTACTGACATGCGTCGTCGAGTCAGGGACAAAATTGTCCTAATCAGAAAGCATAGCAGGGGCACGGGAGGAGGACCAGCCTGTTCTGTGCGACTCAATCCGGAGGAGGAGGTCATCTCTCAGAGTCTAGCGCTGGAGCAGGTGGAGGGACTGCCAGGCTATGACTCCACTGTTGGGGACTTGGGGACTGGTAAGTTTTTTTGTGTCTCATATCTGCTGTGTATCATGGGAGGGGGTAGAAGTGAACATATGAGGGGGTAGAAGGGAACATGTAACAAGTTTTTGTTTCTCATATCTGCTGTGTATCATGGGAGGGGGTAGAAGTGAACATATGAGGGGGTAGAAGGGAAGATGTAAAAAGTTTTTGTTTCTCATATCTGCTGTGTATCATGGGAGGGGGTAGAAGGGAACATATGAGGGGGTAGAAGGGAACATGTAAAAAGTTTTTGTTTCTCATATCTGCTGTGTATCATGGGAGGGGGTAGAAGGGAACATATGAGGGGGTAGAAGGGAACATGTAAAAAGTTTTTGTTTCTCATATCTGCTGTGTATCATGGGAGGGGGTAGAAGGGAACATATGAGGGGGTAGAAGGGAACATGTAAAAAGTTTTTGTTTCTCATATCTGCTGTGTATCATGGGAGGGGGTAGAAGGGAACATATGAGGGGGTAGAAGGGAAGATGTAAAAAGTTTTTATTTCTCATATTTGCTGTGTATCATGGGGGGGGGTAGAAGGGAACATGTGATAAGTGTGTTGCTCCAGCAACATATTTTTTTTGTGTCATCCACAGATGTTGATGATGAGGCTGGGCCATCGTCGGCTGTAGGGCGACCCACGCCATCCCCAGAACATCATGGGGTCCAGTCAGGCCCCCTGCAGATCCTGAGCATGTTGGTGGAGGAGGATATCGCCCATAGTCCATCTAGGGAGGAGGAAGTGGTGGAGGAGTCCATTATCCTCAACCTGGATGAATCTGTGTACCTCCAGGAGGATCCCACCATCCCTGACCTCCCCACCACCCCCGACCATCACATCATCCCCCTCCAGGGCAAGCCCCTCCAGTGTCCCCCCCTCCAGTGTCCCTCCCTCCAGTGTGGCCCACTCCCCTTCTTCTCCCTCAGTTCGTGCCCCAGCCTCTCCTCCAAGAAAGGCTCTATGTAAAACTAGGGGTGTACCCTCCAGCCTCCGTGAAGGTCTGCAGGAGGAGCAGGCCCGGCAGACCCGCCATATAGGGGACATGGTGGGAGACTTGAGGCGGGTGGCGGACAGCCTGGCATCCTCCTCCTCCTCCTCTCTGCAGCAGGCCCTCACCCTGCATGCTGACCGGGGAATACGAGATACTGAGAGCTTGGAGGAAGTCAGTGCCAACTGTGGAGCCATGGTCACCTGCATGGTTGAGCAGCAGGGCGCCATCGCTTTGCTAACAGTGGAGGTGAGCAGGTTGGCAGGTGCGGTGGAGGCCAACACTGCTGCTGTGCGGGAGGAGGGGAGATTAACCCGGCAGCAGCAGAGGACCAATACCACCCGGCAGCTGCGGATGTTGGCCCAAACCAACAGCGTGCTCACCCGCCTGGCCAACGCCATGGAGGGCTTGCAGGCACCACCTGCCAGGAGTGAGGAAGTAGGGGTTGATGCTCCTCCCCCCTCCATCCCTACCCCATGCTCGATCCCCACCACAGGCTCCATCCTCAGCCCAGGCTCCATCCCCACCACAGGCTTAACCACGCAGACTGAGGAGCCAGAGCCGGGGCACCCTTGGCACAAGGATGTCCAAAAAAAAAAAAAAATGATTTTCCTTTTATTTTTGTATTTTTTACCTATCCCTTGCTGCTCATATAATGAGCCTTTTCTATTTATTTTGATTATGCTTATATTTTTTTTTTTTTGGGGATATTTTTTTTTTTGCTCAGATTAGGAGCTTTTCTATATTTAGTTTATGCTCAAAGTTTTTTTGTTTTTGTTTTTGTTTGTAGTCCCTACACACGGTGAGGAGTGCTGTAGTTTCTCTCCAGCTGACCTGTGGCCATCTGTTGCTAACTTGCCCCTGCTTTTATAAAGTGCAAATTTGCCCCGGCTAAACAGCTTGCGCGCTTTGGGAGCAAAATGCTCCTCACACGCGCAAGTTTATGAATCAGTGGCAGTTCCTCATTTGCATATTTGCTCAGGGAAAACCATGAGAGCGCAAGTTGCTCCCTGAGCAAAATTGCCCCTTAATTGCACCGGGGCAGAGAAACTGCCTCCGTGCAAAAATGGCACATTTCAGGCTTAGCTTGCTTTCTGGGTCACCCGCAAATTTGCCTGGGAGCAAATCCGTACTTGCGCGGCGCAAATCACACTTGCTCCCGCGCAAGTCGTACCTGAATCTGGGCCATTGAAGGTAACGCTGTGCTGTTTCTGTTGGGACGCACATGTGCAATGTATACTCTCTAAATATGAAAAAGGTGAGTGTTGCTATGATCTGCAAAAAATGAGGCTCAAAATAAAAGTCCACCAGCTCATTGTAATGACAGTGTGGACCAGGGACATGCGGTGAGGTCAGTGGCTGGTGAGGCACTGACTAGTATCAGAGCCAGATATACACATGTTACATATACTGCGATCGTCAGAGTGAGAGCAATAATTCTAGCACTAGACCTCCTCTGTAACTCTAAACATGTAGGGGCAGATCCACAAAAGAATTACGCCTGCGTATCTATTGATACGCCGCGTAATTTTAAAGTTCCCGCGTCGTATCTTTGTTTTGTATCTACAAAACAAGATACGACTGCATCTGGGATCGATCCGACAGGCGTACATCTTAGTACGCCGTCGGATCTTAGGTGCATTTTTTCGGCGGCCGCTAGGTGGCGTTTCCGTCGAATTCCGCGTCGAGTATGCAAATTAGCTAGTTACGGCGATCCACGAACGTACGTCCAGCCGGCGCATTTTTTTTCGTCGTTTGCGTTCGGCTTTTTCTGGCGTATAGTTACCCCTGCTATTATGAGGCGTACTCAATGTTAAGTATGGCCCTCGTTCCCGCGTCGAATTTTGAATTTTCTACGTCATTTGCGTAAGTCGTTCGTGAATAGGGATTTGCGTAAAATGACGTCACCATCGTAAACATTGGCTTGTTCCGGTTTAATTTCGAGCATGTGCACTGGGAAACCCCCACGGACGGCGCATGCGCCGTTAAAAAAAAACGTTGTTTACGTCGGGTCACGATGTATTTACATAAAACACGCCCCCATCACATCCATTTGAATTGCGCGCCCTTACGCCGCCAAAGATACACTACGCCGCCGTAACTTACGGCGCAAATTCTTTGAGGATTCCAAAAAAAAGTAAGTTACGGTGGCGTAGTGTATCTTAGATACGCTTCGCCCGACGCAAATATGCGCCGATGTACGTGAATCTGCCCCGTAGACTATAAATATTTTTACAGCGTCGCCTATGGAGATCTTTAAGTACTGTAGTTTGGCACCCTTCCACAAGTGTGCACAATTTTAAAGCGTGACATGTTGGGTATCTCTTTACTCGGCGTAACATCAGCTTTACATTATACTAAAAAACGGGCTAACTGTTTTTTTTTATTCATGAATCAGTTTCTTTTCAAAAAACGCATTTGAAAAATTTGTGCGCAAATACCGTGTGACATAAAAATTTACAACAACATAATTTTATTCTCTAGGGCAGTGGTTCTCAACCAGGGGGTCGGGACCGAGGTCGGAGGCCAGTATTTTATTCAGATGTGTTTTTTTGGATCACCTAAAGCGGAGGTTGGAACCTGGTATTTTTTTAGGCGTGTGTTGGACTGGCTATAAGGGGAGATCGGAGGCCAGTATTTTATTCAAATGTGTGTTGGATCACTTAAAGGGGAGGTTGGAGGCTGTTTTTTTTAGGCGTGTGTTGGACTGGTTATAAGGGGAGGTCGGAGGCCAGTATTTTATTCAGATGTGTGTTGGATCACCTAAATAGGAGGTTGGAGGCTGGTATTTTTTTAGGCGTGTGTTGGACTGGCTATAAGGGGAGGTCGGAGGCCAGTATTTTATTCAGATGTATGTTGGATCACCTAAAGGGGAGGTTGGAGGCTGGTACTTTTGTATGCATGTGTTGGACTGGCTATAAGAGGAAGTTGGAGGCCAGTAATTTATGCAGATGTGTTTTTTTTGATCACCTAAAGGGGAGGTTGGAGGCTGGTATTTTTTTAGGTGTGTGTTGGACTGGCTATAAGGGGAGGTCGGAGGCCAAAATTTTATTCAGATGTATGTTGGATCACCTAAAGGGGAGGTTGGAGGCTGGTACTTTTGTATGCATGTGTTGGACTGGCTATAAGAGGAAGTTGGAGGCCAGTAATTTATGCAGATGTGTTTTTTTTTTGATCACCTAAAGGGGAGGTTGGAGGCTGGTATTTTTTTTAGGTGTGTGTTGGACTGGCTAAAAGGGGAGGTCGGAGGCCAGTATTGTATTCAGATGTATGTTGGATCACCAAAAGCGGAGGTTGGAGGCTGGTACTTTTTTAGGCGTGTGTTGGACTGGCTATAAGGGGAGGTCGGAGGCCAGTATTTTTTTTTGTTTTTGTCATTTGGCACTAGTTGTGTGCAAACCAGCAATAATATGTTGACTGGAATAATATGACTTTACTCTCACAATAAATGGTGCAAATTAGGGTTGTCCCGATACCACTTTTTTGAGACCGAGTACCGATTACAGATACTTTTTTATGTCATGTGACAGTGGCACATGTGTCAGTATTTTTATTAATTTCTTTACAATTTTCCGTTATGTTTTTTTACAATGCTTTCTTCTGACATCTCCTCTTTGAGACAGAGAAAGGGACTAGGGACACAGATTCCCCAGTCCCTTTCTCTGCAGCCTCAGCTAAAATGAATGGCGAGAAGACAACAGCTCCTCTTCATTCATAAACACAGGTTACGATGTTTCAGTTATATGTATGAATGGACACTGACTGTTCATTCGGCAAAGGTAGGAGCCGGCTTCCACTCTCTATCCTGACAGATCGAGGACAGAGGGAGTGGAGGAGGACATAGAGGGGGACGTGAAGGGGGACAGCAGAAGAACAGAGGGGAAGAGCAGCATCACAGAGGGGACAGCAGTATCACGGAGGGGAGACGGGACACAGAGCGTGGAGGAGGACAGCAGCATGGAGGGGGGACATGGAGAGCAGCACAGAGGGGGACTGGAGAAGGATACAGGGACAGTCAGTGGTGATCGGTGCGGCTTTGGGGGGAGTTACAAGCACTGATCACTGCTGTATAAATTTCACTAAAGCAGATAAAAAGGGGGGGGGGAAAGGGGGGGGGAAGCAGTGAGAAGCTGTCAGGCTTTATTAAAATCTATGCAGGGAGATCGGTGCTTGTAACTCCCCCTGCCACACCGATCATCCCTGACTGCCCAGGTATTGGTTGAAGCATCGGAGCATTTCCCCGAGTTGGGGAAATGCTTGGTATCGGTACCGATACTAGTATCGGTATCGGGATAATCCTACTATCGTTTACTATCGTTTTATATATATCATGCATGAGCTCAGATTTTATGTATTGATATATTCTTATATTTTTATTTTTTGATTATTCCATATTTCACATATAATGGATTACTATAAAATTTTGCTATCTCCTAGGTGTTGTTATATTTTATAAATATATTTTGTATTTTTTTTACAAAGCCTTGGAGTAATACTCAATTGCATTTTTCTATTTAACCACTGGAGGTGCAATACCTTCCTCTATGGGTACCACAGGCTGGTTTATTTCCAGCCTGTGTAATCATATTCAAGTTAGTAATTCCACATTCTCTAGTCCTTATTTAGCTGATTCGTATTTTTGTTTGAGTCTCAGGCCCCGTACACACGACCAGTTTCCTCGGCAGAATTCAGCTTCCGACCGAGTTTCTGGCTGAATTCTGCCGAGGAAACTGGTCGTGTGTACACTTTCGGCCGAGGAAGCCGACGAGGAGCTCGACGAGGAAATAGAGAACATGTTCTCTATTTCCTCGTTGTTCTATGGGAGCTCTCGGCCCGCCGAGCTCCTCGGCGGCTTCAGGGCTGAACTGGCTGTGTTTGGCACGTCGAGTTCCTCGGCCGTGTGTACGAGGCCTTACAGTTCTCCACTATAGTCATTCCTATTTGGGGATTCTGTTCGATCGTATTGTTGTGGTTCCGCCGCCTCAAAGTGACATCGAGGCGTGGTTCCCGTCGTTCTCTTTATAGGCGTCAGTGCGTCACCTGATCCACTGTGACAACGTCTTTGTGAGACGAAACGATCAGGAGGTTGACGAGCTGACGTCTTCGCCCATAGGACCCTTGCCGGCCGGCTCTTTGTTTTTAACCGTGATTTTTTTCAGATGCTTTGTAAGTATATCTGCTTTTATATATTAAACACTTTGGGCCAGATCCACAGACGAAGTACGCCGGCGTATCTACTGATAGGCCGGTGTACTTTCAAATTTCCCGCGTCGTATCGTTGTTTTGAATCCTCAAAACAAGATACGACGGCTTCTGGGTTAGATCCGACAGGTGTACGTCTTCGTACGCCTTCGGATCTAAGATGCAATACTTCGGCGTCCACTGGGTGGCGTTTTCCTTGTCGGGTATGCAAATTAGCGAATTACGACGATCCACGATTATGCTATGTGAGTATTTCTTCCCTCGGTACTGTATGAGTCATCCGCTGAGAGTGAGGTGATCGTTTCCATTCGTTCGGATTACCCTTCTCCATCGTCCAGTCATTGAGATTGAGGTGATCGCTTTTCATCTGTCCGGATCACCCATATCCATCTTCTTGTCGTAGGATTAATGCCATCTAAGAGTGTGATTGATTGCAAGACTCATACAGCCTGCGTTCTGGTAAGCAGACTTGTACATCTGGTGAAGGTGCACGTGTGAGATTGGTGTCATCATAGGCTTCTCTCCACCTTCCCACTATTGTGGACTCACTTTTGTTTACTACTTATCAGGACTCTCTTCCTCTTTTTGTTGCCATTCAATTGTTGGCAATTGGACTTTTATGTTATTTGGTGTAAAGCTATATGGTTTATATTCACATTTATGTTTATAGTTCGTCACCAATATTGTTTTACATTTAAGATATTTCCCACAGTTTTTATTTACATGTTGGTTTATAGTGCAGTATCCGTACTTTCTTTTTTTATAATTATTTGTGTTGTCACACATTTTTTAACTGCTGCTTTATATTTCCATTATTGCATTTGCTGTTAGGCTAGATGCATTTTCAATATTATATACATATTTTTCACTGTGTTTAGTCACTATTAGTGAGTGCAGTATTTTCTCTATTTTTCTGATTAAAGATACCTTTTTCCTTTTTTTATAAAGTGAAGAAAAAATATTAAAGTGTATATAAACCCTAAAATTGATGTTTATGTAAGGGATTCTCTTTTTATTAAAGAATCTTGTACATATTGTCTCTTGTGCAGTTACAATGAGAAAATCCATGGTGCTCTTGCCTGTTCCTTGAGGCCCCATACACACGAGAGGATTTATCCGCGGATACGGTCCAGCGGACCGTATCCGCGGATAAATCCTCTCGAGGATTTCAGCAGATTTCTATGCGATGGCGTGTACACACCATCGCATTGAAATCCGCGCCGAAATCCTCTGGCGATGACGTGTCGCGCCGTCGCCGTAATTATGACGCGGCGACGGGCGCGACGCTGTCATATAAGGATTTCCACGCATGCGTCAAATCATTACGACGCGTGCGGGGAATCCCTTTGGACGGATGGATCCGGTGAGTCTGTACAGACGAGCGGATCCATCCGTTGGGATGGACTTCAGCAGATGGATTTGTTGAGCATGTCAGCAAATATTCATCTGCTGGAAATCCATCCCAGGGGAGATTTATCCGCGGATAAATATCCGCCGGAGTGTACACACCATAGAATCTATCCGCTGAAACCCATTCGATGGGATTTATCTGCGGATAGATTCTATCGTGTGTACGGGGCCTAAGGCCCCATACACACGAGAGGATTTATCCGCAGATACGGTCCAGCGGACCGTTTCCACGGATAAATCCTCTCAAAGAAATCCGCTGATTTCGATGGGATGGAGTGTACACACCATCCCATTGAAATCCGCGCGGAAATCCTCTGCCGATGACGTGTCGCGCCGTCGCCGCGATTATGACGCGGCGACGGGCGCGACGCTGTCATATAAGGAATTCCACACATGCGTCAAATCATTACGACGCGTGCGGGGAATCCCTTTGGACGGATGGATCCGGTAAGTCTGTACAGACGAGCGGATCCATCCGTTGGAATGGATTCCAGCAGATGGATATGTTGTGCAGCACAACAAATATTCGATCTGCTGGAATCCATCCCAGAGGAGATTTCTCCGCGGAAACAGATCCGCTGGCGTGTACACACCATAGGATCTATCCGCTGAAACCCATTTGCTGGGATTTATCTGCGGATAGATTCTATCGTGTGTACGGGGCCTTAGTCTTGTAGTATTCTAACCACACCAAGCACAGAAGCAGATCCATGCTGGTGTGGTCAGTTTGCGTTTCTCAGCTTTCAGATTTTAGCTACAGGATGCTGTGCTGATACATGATGCGCCTGTAGGCTGATAGTTAGCGTTGCTATCCCCCCCCCCCCGCTTGTCAGCCCTGCTTTGTCCTACATGTCGTTTGCTCTGTGCCTTCAGACACCAACCCCCTGCAGGATGGGCAGAGAGGGGTGTGATCTGCATACTAAAACTACAAAGTAAAGTATGCAAACAATTCCATTAGACAAAAAGACAAACAATTATGTCACATATACTTGTAGCGCTACCCCCGAAGGAGCCGCTGATTTGTTGTTGGGATCAGCATATTAAGTTACCTTGATGTGGCCCAGGGGTGCAGTTGTAGAGACAAAGTAGTGAGCGAAGGTCCAGACAGTGAATAAAGGTTTTTCCAATGCTTCATTTCCAGGCCAACACGGCCAACATCAACATCAAATAGGAAGAAAAGGTTGATGAAAAGAAAGGGAGAACCTTGCGGTATTTAGGCCTGGATATGAACTGAGCAGTCCTGCTCTCAGTAGTATCAAAGTGTAATTCGTCGCCACTCTTTCTGAGTAGGTGAAGTGCCCCCGGACAGACCCCTATCATAAGCCTGGCAGCCAAGGTGTCACTTTGGATTTCTGGGAGGAACAGATCTCTCTTACAGACCTGGCTCTAGGGCCTCTGCCACAGGCCAATTACTTTAAGTGAGTTAAATGGATGATTGGAGCGAATCCTCCCAGTAAGTTTTAGCATAGGTCACCAGATGACAGCAAAGCATACCTGTCTGTCAGCATTCCGGTCACCAGATCCCCGATTGGTTCGTTCAAGCCCTGTTGGACAACCTGCCTCTGGGTTCCCCTCAAGCCGACCCCCCAATCGAACGGCACCCAGCCTGGGATCCTCTCAATAGAACCGGAGATCCAGTAAGTCACCTGAGTCCCCTTTTACCTCCGAATGAGGTTCGGTGTAGCTTGCAATTTTGGCCAGGTGGGCCACGCTGGTGGGGTCCATGGAAGATTGTCTAGCACACGACACCTGTCACAGATATACTCTCCCCCAGCATGCCCCGCGAGGGAAAAACTCCTCTGATTGGCTGCTGGGGAAAACTTGCTCTGCCAGAACCCCTCTGGTGCCAACTGCTGGCCAGGGATGACACAGCATCCCTGGAGCACAGACTGACCCAGTGGACATTTCCAAAATGACAGAAAGTCCCAATTTAGTAAATTGTGAATGGGAGCAAACTAACTCTCCCATTCCTCACTAACTTTAGCGTAGTGCCCATACTGAAAGTAAGGGGGCGCTACATACTTTAATGTCAGGACTGTATTACTGTCTGTGTCTACTGTCCATTGCAGAGATTTCCACACCTTCTGTCCCTGTGAAACTTGTACAAGAAATGGGGTAGTATGCTTGTCATTGGCATAGGAAGGCATGGACAGCAACATTTTTACCTAAAAGTTATTTATTTTTTCTTGCCCGTGTCTCTGTTGGCATTAAATAAATGCTTGGACCAGTGGCGGAACTGTAGGGGTCACTGCAGTCGCACTTGCGACTGGGCCCTGCCATTCTGCCACTGTGGGGGGGCCCAAGACCCGGCATCTCCCCCTGCACCTTTGGCTGGTCAGTTAGAATGCAGTGGGGGAAGGTGGGAGGTGGCGATCGACAGCTCTATGGTGCCTGTGGGTGGCGGGATCTCCCTGGGGCTTGTAGTTCTCTCTTTCCGAGTGTCAGTGTATACAGTGGAGAGGGGAGGGGCCTCTGATCCGGGTAGGTATCAGTTTCACTTTCAGTGTGTTGCTCTGCTTGTGCACTGCTGCTGATACATGCCCAGGTCAAAGGCCCCTCCCCTCTCCTCTGTGTACACTCAGGGGAAGAACTACTAGCCCCAGGGAGATCCCCCTGCCTGTGGACACCATAGAGCTGCCGATCGCCGCCTCCCACCTCCACCAGCCAGGTACACGGGGAACCTCTGGAAGGGAAGGGGGTCAGCTGTCTGGGGACCCTGATGTAATGGGGGGCTTTTTGGGGACACTAATGTAAGGAAGGGGCCCTCTGGGGACACTGATGTAAGAGGGGGCCCTCTGGGGACCATAATGTAAGGGGGGGGCTCTGTGGGGACACCAATGTAAGGAAGGGGCCCTCTGGAGACAATATAAGGGGGGCTCTCTGAGGACACTAATGTAAGGGGGGAGGTTCTCTGGGGACACTGATGTAAAGAAGGGCTATCTTGGAACTCTAATGTAAGAGGGCTCTCTGGAGACCCTAATGTAAGGGGAGGCTCTCTGGGGACCCTAATGTAGGGGGGCTTTCTGGGGACCCTGATGTAAGGGGGGCTCTCTAGGGACCCTGATGTATGGGGGGATGTCTGGGGATCCTGATGTAAGTAGGGAGGCTTTCTGGGGACCCTGATGTAAGGGGGGCTCTCTGGGGACCCTGATGTAAGTGGGGGATCTCTGGAGACTCTGATGTAAGTGGGGGATCCGCGCTCAGATATGTAACAATATATATATATATATATATATATATATATATATATATATATACATACACACACACACATGTGTATTATATGCCCGCCCAAGTGTATAACTTTATCTCATTCGCTGCTATGGGCTCTAGCCCAAGATCTTTTGTAGACCCAGCAACAACCCTGGTGGGGGCCCTTCATAGTTTCTTGCAGCGGGGCCCTGAAGATTCAAGTTACGCCTCTGGCTTGTACCTTTCTCCCAAAGACAGAAAAGGAAATGGCAATATGTATTATATATTTTTTAATATTGTAAGTTTGGTTCCCCCTCACCATGAGAGGGGATCTCTAGGCTTTGGTTTTCAGGCTTATTTTACTTTGCGAGCAAGGACAAAACCCATATGGCTGTAGTCAACAATATCATTGGGCTCCACAGCTTTAATGACTGATGACTTTTCAATGATGAAGCCGGCTTTAATCACGAGTTCTTGTACTTCTGTCTCGTCCAAAGTCAGGCAAAAGTAGCGATGGCTGCCCACCTTGTAGAAGGTCATGTTCAGCACCACAAACAGCAGCACCTGGCCTCCAAGTTTCAGTCTGGATGTGAATCTCTCCAGGTTCCTCTGGAAGTCTTCCTTTGTTTTACTGACAACATTTAATATCCATAGACTGAGGACAAAATCCACCTGTGGCACCACTCTAGGATCCAGGCCATTGGTTTCATGGTTGTCCCACTTATAAACCCCTTTAATGACTTTTCTAACCTGGTCTTCCTTTTCCGTCCATTCTTGTCTGGAACAAGAAATCGTGTCTGATAATAGCAATAGGAATAATTTCTACTATAACTGCCGGTTTTACTACTAACAGAGATACTACAATAGATATTAAATTTTTTACAATTATGATTTCTTCCACTACTATTAGTAATTATCCCATTACTTAAGCTGGCAATACTACTAACAATACTATACCACTACACCTTTACTATTTGTATATGGATATTCAACTGTAATCACTACTAGTAGTAAGTTGATAATAGAATTGCTTCTCCTCCTACTGCTGATACAGATAATATAATATTGTTTTTATTTCGACTATTACTTGTGCTACTGTTAGAAATGATTCTACAATTAATGTCAGTAATACTACTAATACAACTATAAGACCATATTAGTGCCACTATTATTAATATTGGTTTTGCTTCTGTAATTACTACTAGTAGTAAAGAGGTGATAATAGAATTGCTTCTCCCTCTCCTTTTACTATGACATAATATAGCAACTTTTTATTATTACAATTACTTCTACTACTATTAATTGCAATATAACTAGAAATGACATCCATATTAGTACAAATATTATGTTATTTTTAATTTTCTACTATCGTCGTTAGTCCTAAAGGTTGATTACTAATAGAAGTAAAGATAATAAAAAAATGTTCCTACTACACTGGGAAATATGTATATTTTTTATTACTACAATTATTCTACTAATAATAAAATTGATCCAACTACTATTGCCAGCAATATTACTACAATTACAATTCCACTATACCGTTTCATTACTGTAATTTCTAATGGTTATGCTGCTGTGAATACTACTATTCATAAAGGTGATAATAATATTGCTTCTTCTCCTACTACTACTACAGATCATATAATAATATTTTTGTAGCACTATGGTTACTGTTCCTGCTATTAGTAATGATCTTACTACCTGCCGAGCTTGCGCGTAGAACGAACGCATATGTAAGTCATATGCGCCTGCATATGAAAACGGTGTTCAAACTACACATGTGAGGTATCACCACGATCAATAGAGTGAGAGCACTCTATTAGGTTAAAAAAAGCCAACTTGCTTTAAAATTAACCTATGGATTCCTAACCAACGTCGTTGTGTTTTACGTCACCGCGTTCTGACACGATCGTTTTTTTAACTGATGGTGTGTATGCACGACGGACCATCAGTCAGCTTCATAGGTTAACCTATGACAACGATCCTTCAGATTGTTGTCCTCTGGTTAACCTATCGTGTGTACAAGGCCTAAGACCCCTTTCACACTGGGGCGTTTTTCAGGCACTTTGGCGTTAAAAAATGGTAAGTGGCGCTTTAGGAGCGGTGTATTCACCGCTCCTAAACGCTGCAAATAGGCAGGTTGCAGGACTTTTTTTTTGTACACCCTGCCAGCACAGCGCCTCAGTGTGAAAGGGGTCTTAGTGCATAGAACAAATATACAACTTTCCCAATTAAATGGATGGCCTTGGTGACCAAATCATATTCTTCTCTGATGTTCCCCTAATGCAGTGGTTCTCAACCTGGGGGTCGGGACCCCCTCGGGGGTCAAATGATGATTTGCCAGGGGTCACCAAATCCTGGGCTGTTCATGAAGCCCACACTGCTCTCCCAGACTTTTTGCAACCACCCAGCAAGGCTGTCCCTGGAGCCTGTGGCCACCCAGCTGGGCTGTTTCTGGAGCCCACAGACACCCACTCAGCCTCTTCACAGCCGCCCATTCAGTGCACGGCATGGCTGGGGGGCAGATACTAGAGGTCAGCTAACTGGTGATGAATGTGAAGTGGGAGGGGCTGGAGGAGACCTCAGATTTCGTCATAGGTGAGGGGGATAAAAGGTAAAGAAATGAGAACAAAGAGAGTGTTACATCCTAAAATGTACCATAAGGGGTTTTAATACTGTATGAGTGGAAGGGACTCAGGGAGCGCTAAATATCCATGGGTCAGGGGTGCAAATTACTTGTTTTGTCTTGGGTGCTGACCACCCATGCTACGAAAATAATTTTACTGTTAGGGGTCCCCACAACTTGGGAAATTTTATCAAGGGGTCACGACACTAGAAGGTTGAGAACCACTGCCCTAATGTAAAGCATACCTGTTACCCTCAAGATGGCAGACTCGTTTGGTACATTGTGACCAATCAGTGGCTTTGTCGTCCTTGTCCATCCATTGCTTGAAGTGTGTGAAGCTGTCATCATTCATCTGCACAACATAGATCTCTTTGTAAATATTGCTGACTGAAAAGAGTTGGTAGATTAGGGACCCAATACTGATATCAAGTAACTTGTCTCCTTTCAGCTGCCCTGTGGGGAAAAACAACAATAAAGCCACATTCTTTTTACAGCTGAACTCTAAGCAGATTTATTAAAAAAAGTAATTATTGCAGTTTTGTATCCAGGGGCCCGGATGGCAACCCCCCTTTATATATATATATATATTTTTTTTAAATATATGTATTTTTTTATTTTTATTAAACAGCCCAGAGGTCCCTGGGTGACAACCCCCCCCCCCCTTTTTTAATTAAAAAATATATTTTATATATATATATATATATATATATATATATATATATATATATTTTACTTTATTTTATTAAAGGACCCAGAGGTCCCCAGGGTCCCAGATTGCAACCCCCCTTCTTTTTATAAAAATAATTAATTTTTTTATATATTTTTTTTTTTCTTTTATATATATATATTTTTTTTTAATTAAAGGGCCCAGAGGTCCCCAGGGGCCCATGTGGTAAACCCCCTTTTTTTATTTATTTGTATAAATGTTTATTTTTTTATGTATTTTTTTTATTTTATTTTTTTATTAAAGGGCTCAGAGGTCTGCAGGGGTCCGGAGGTCCCCAGGGCCCGGCATCGCAACCCCCCTTTTTTTATTTATTTTTTATAAAAAAAAATATATATTTTTTATTAAAGGGCCCTGAGGTTTATTAATTTTTTTTTTATTAAAGGACCCAAAGGTCCCCAGGGGCCCGGAGGCAACCCCCCTTTTTTTGTAATTTTGTTAGTTTTTTTTATATATATATACATTTTTTATTAAAGGGCCCAGAGGTCCCCAGGGTCCCGGATGGCAACCCCCCTTTTTTTTATAAAGATTTTTTTTTTATTCTTTTTACTAAAGGGCCCAGGATGGCTACCCCCCCCCCCCCGCTTCTCAATTCGCAGCAGCCCCCTATATATACACACACACACACACCATTAAACCATTAAATGTGTTTATATAATGCAAGCCTTGTAAATACACTATTTTGACTTGGTATCAGCCTTTTTCAGCCCAAGTATAGCAGAGATCAGACTACAAGGGAAGGGAGAAGCAGCAAAAGTAGCCAATTGGTTTGTTGCAGTTCTTGTGTGCTAGTATATGCAGTTAATACAGAGGAAGGCAAAAAAGCCCTGATAAAGCATGGCCCAGTCTTATTAGCAGTTGGATACTCTCTGGGTCAACATGTTACAGTATTGTTTCTTACAAACATTAGAAAATTTGGTATGTTTAGAAGCACACTTAGGTCTTTTTTTAATCAGTTCAATAATAAGAATCAGCTCATGTGAAAGACTATTTTTTGAGCCTTTACAGTAAAGAGCACTTACCATGTGGATGATCCACCAGGACACCAAAGGACTACTCTATCACTGATTTATGCAGATTTATTTCCCTTAGGTTGATTCATTTTTCACATATATGACTATAGAGAAGGCATGCAATGTTCTATAATTTAGAATAATTATTTAAAGTCTATAAGACATCTAAATATAGCCAGGTCTATTCCTCTGTTGGCTGGTCTCCTTCCACTACATTTCTAATGACTCTTCTACAACAGTCAAGTATGGAAGAGGAACCACCAGAGATGCAGAGAGCCAACAGAAAGAAATAAGAAAAAAGGTGTTTAGAAGAGCAAATTCTTTATTTTGTTTTCAGTAATTCGCAGCTCATTTTACAGGCTTTCTGGTTGGCAACCCTCAGTGATGACCATTTGGCCACTGTGCCTCCTTAGCTGAGCTTATGTGCACCAGTAGTCTATACATTACATTATCTGTGGAAGCCATCTCATGGATGATCATTACATGACCTGTAGAAGCCATCTCATGGATGATCATTACATGACCTGTAAAAGCCATCTCATGGATGATCATTACATCACCTGTAGAAGCCATCTCATGGATGATCATTACATGACCTGTAAAAGCCAACTCATGGATGATCATTACATGCCCTATAGAAGCCATCTCATGGATGATCATTACATGCCCTGTAGAAGCCATCTCATGGATGATCATTACATGCCCTGTAGAAGCCATCTCATGGATGATCATTACATTACCTGTAGAAGCCATCTCATGGATGATCATTACATGACCTGTAGAAGCCATCTCATGGATGATCATTACATGACCTGTAGAAGCCATCTCATGGATGATCATTACATCACCTGTAGAAGCCATCTCATGGATGATCATTACATGCCCTGTAAAAGCCATCTCATGGATGATCATTACATTACCTGTAGAAGCCAACTCATGGATGATCATTACATGACCTGTAGAAGCCATCTTATGGATGATCATTACATGACCTGTAGAAGCCAACTCATGGATGATTATTACATTACATGTAGAAACCATCTCATGGATGATCATTACATTACCTGTAGAAGCCATCTTATGGATGATCATTACATTACTTGTAGAAGCCATCTCATGGATGATCATTACATGACCTATAGAAGCCAACTCATCGATGATCATTACATGACCTGTAGAAGCCAACTCATGGATGATCATTACATTACCTGTAGAAGCCAACTCATGGATGATCATTACATTACCTGTAGAAGCCAACTCATGGATGATCATTACATTACCTGTAGAAGCCAACTCATGGATGATCATTACATTACCTGTAGAAGCCAACTCATGGATGATCATTACATTACCTGTAGAAGCCAACTCATGGATGATCATTACATTACCTGTAGAAGCCAACTCATGGATGATCCTTGTAGGAAAGCCCATGCTTTCTTCAATTATACTGATCTTTCCATGGGAAAAATGAGTATTAACAAGCTCCTTGGCATCAAAATCATCATCGTGATAATGCTTGTGAATGGTCTCAGACATTTTCTACTCTGGATCTTCGCTGTGTCGGTATCCTACTCCTTCAAATGATTGTCACCCTTTATATATCTGTGACATATATAGGTCTCAGTTCAATGCCAATATCACACTTCTTATGTCAATATTGTGGTATTTGACAGCTAAGACAAATAAAAACGTCAAGATGAACAGGACCAGCCTTGGGATATTTAGCACCCTGTAAAAACTTTAGCACAGAACCTCCAGCATATAAATTGAATCTTGCACAGTCTCCTTGTAATCATTACAATTGAAAAACAAGTTTTATAGTGCATAGAATCCCACCATTCCACCCAAATGGCACCAGTCTACTGATGAGAGTAGTAGGAACATTGGGTTGTCAGCTCTTTTGGGGCATAAGGTCAAATCTTTGTGCTCTTCCAAGCAATATGTCCTATGTCACTAGTAAGGATGAGCCGAACACCCCCCTGTTCGGTTCGCATCAGAACTTGCGAACACACCAAATGTTCGTGTGAACTTTAGAACCCCGTTAAAGTCTATGGGACTCGAACATTTGAAATCTAAAGTGTTAATTTTAAAGGCTAATATGCAAGTTATTGTCCTAAAAAGTGTTTGGGGACCTGGGTCCTGTCCCAGGGGACATGTATCAATGCAATTTTTTTTTTTTTAAAACGTCTGTTTTTTCAGGAGCAGTGAATTTAATAATGCTAAAAGGGAAACAATAAAAGTGTAATATTACTTCAAATTTCGTACCTAGGGGGGGTGTAAAGTCAGCATGTGAAAAAGCGCATGTTTCCCGTACATAGAACTGTCCCTGCACAAAGTGTCATTTCTGAAAGAAAAAAAGGCATTTAAAACCGACTTTGCAGCTCTAATGAATTGTCGGCTCTGGCAATTAGAGATGAATTATTTATAAAAAAAAAAAAATGTGTGGGGGTTCCCCCAAATTAAATTACCAGGCCCTTCAGGTCTGGAATGGATATTAAGGGGAACCCCGCCGTAAAAAAAAAAAAAATGACATAGGGTTCCCCGCAAATATCCATACCAGGCCCTTCAGGTCTGGTGTGGATTTTAAGGGGAACTCCACCCCAAATTTAAAAAAAAATGGCGTGGAGTCTCCCTAAAAATCCACACCAGACCCTTATCCGAGCACGTTAACCTGGCCGGCCGCAGAAAAGAGGGGGGGACAGAGTGCGGCCCCCCCCTCTCCTGAACCGCACCAGGCCACAGGCCACATGCCCTCAACATGGGCCAACATGGGCCCTTGTCCCCATGTTGATGGGGACAAGGGCCTCATCCCCACAACCCTTGCCCAGTGGTTGTGGGGGTCTGCGGGCGGGGGGCTTATGAGAATCTGGAAGACCCCTTTAACAAAGGGGACCTCCAGATCCTGGCCCCCCCCTATGTGAATTGGTAATGGGGTACACTGTACCTCTACCATTTCAGGAAGGAAGTGTAAATAGTTAAAAAAAAAACACACAGACACCGTAGAAAAAAATCCTTTATTAACCTCCCTGGCGGTATGATTCTTTCAGAAAAAACATGCTGAAAGCGGTACCATTATTTGCAAGGAAATTTGGCGTTTTATATTGTAGGTCTGTCATTTTTAGAAATAACTCACTTAAATCTGACCAAACAAGCTTCTAATAGGCATCCCGGGTATGACATTTTTTTAAAAACAAAATTATAAATTATAATATAATAAATAATTATAAATAATTATAACAAATAATAATATAATTATAATAAAAATTATTCAATAATGTAATCAAATCAAAATCACTGAAATTTGCTCAGTTGCAGAATTGTTGCTGTCATTATTTTTTTTTTTTATGACGAATTTCCCCACAAATCGCTATCGCACAATTCTGCAAGTGATTATAATTTATTATCGCTGTTTTTTAGCTGATCTAAAACTATTTTTGACATAAAGGGACACTTTTGGTTGCTATGGACAATCTACAGTTTGCAGGGAGAAAGAAACGTTTTTATTATATAAAATGACATGCATGACACAGGACAGACCACTAGGGACAAGGGGGTGTGTGTTTTTTTTCCATACAGTACTGTAATCTATAAGATTACAGTATACTGTATGTATAGTGTTTGTTTACTTTTTTGAATTTGGCGCCGTTCTCCGTCCCCGTGCGTCGTAACGTCGCAGGGAACGGAGATCGGCGTCACACGGAGGCACTGTGTGAATCGAGCGAGGTCCTGCTCGCTCACACAGCGCGGTGGCATCGCTGGATCCAGGGACAAGGTAAGTAAAACTCCCTGTACATCCAGCGAGGCGAGCCCGAGTCTGACTCGGGGTTACCGATCCTAGCCCAAAAATCTCACCCCGAGTCAGACTCGGGAACACCGCCCAGGAGGTTAATAAAAAAAAAAATAATCCAGCGATGTGAATCCACTGTCTCCTATCCAGCGATTGATGATCTCTCCAGCGACGGATGATCAGCGGTCCGGTCCAGCGATGCAGAAGATCCATCCGTCCAGAGCGCAGCAGGGGAGCTACACTCTCCGCTGGACATAGCCCAGCGGAATGACGTGCTGGAGCTGTGACATTTCTTATATAGGGGAAGCACCCACCCGTCACGTGACCCCGCACCCTCTGACGCACCCTCGTACGTCACTGGGAAAGCCCGGTCTTTCAGCCGAAGTGAGACCCACACAATCAGCCAACGGAACTAGGAGGCCAACGGAACTAGTCGGCTTGTCCTATCAGCCGCGTCCCATGCTGCAGCGCTGTAGCGCGAACCGCTGTTTTTAAATCTGCTTCTATAGAAGATTTTGAATAAATCTTTTTACCATCATCCACAACGCTCTTCACTATTGTGGCAGCTATCTCCTTACTGTATCTCTTGGCTCCATCCTTGTGATTGACGGACACACGGATCCCGGGACCCTCTATCTCCACACCATTGGAACCGATCCAGGAGAGGCGGCACTGAACGGAAGGAGAGATCCCCTGCCCTATGCGCAAATACCACTGGTTGGAGGTAAGGGCAATAGGAGATTAGTGAAAGGATTCAATACCATGTCCAGATGATTCACCTTATTGGTTTTGCTCCTAGGAAGACCCACTTTTCACTCCATTGATAGACTCTTTTCAGTATATCACCCCCAGTGGGACTGTCACTTTTATTATTTTGGCTGTTCTAGCCCATATCACCAAGGTCACAGTGTGTTGGCCACTTTATTATATTGTGTTTTGCACTTTACTTTAGCGCTTATCATTATTATTTATACTTTCAGCCGAAAGAAGCCGAACGTCGGTGCGGCTCTATACGGCGCCTGCGCACCGACGTTCGGCTACTTTCGGAAAATCGTGACGCGATAGATGCGACCGTCGGAAGCCTGTCGGAAGACTGTCAATCAAGAAGAAACGCCCAGTCCCGCAGCCCATACCCGGAAGCGGCAGAGAAGATGTATCTATTGCCAGCAACGGCACCGTCCGAATCGGCCCCCGTCCGAACTTTGATTGCCAAAAGTAGTTCCTGCACTCTTTTTGGCGACTTCGGAAGCGATTTCAATAGACAGTCTCTGAAATCGCCCCCAAAGTCGGACTGAAATGCTGGTTTGAAATCGTACGAGTTCAGTTGAACCGACACGATTTCATACTTGCATCAGAGTGAATCCAGGCTAAATGTTCAAAAAAGTACTTCAAGGGAGATGAACTTTTGTACCCGGTGCTCCTACAAGTATTTTTCAATCTGGCAAGCACTTTCTTTGTCACTATCAGAAAGGTAGCAGCCTAGGACCATAACAGTGTCCACTATACTATGTTTTAACAATCTATCTGCTTCTTTGAAAGAAAAATCACTTTATGTTAGATCCATCAAAACCTGCTTTCACTTCTATCAGTCCAGTATTTTTCACACATCAGGCACTATATTAGCACTGACATGGTAATCTCATTGGCTCAAAGTTTAGGGTTAAAGTCAGGGTTAGCGTATCCCTCTTTTAGTGTGCTAAACCTGGTGAACTGACCAATACGTCTGTTGTTTTTCAAAAGAAAAAAACTCTCTTGCAGATGTAGCAGGTGCAGGGTTGAAACAAACCATTTACCACTGACAGGGGTGCTCACAGTGATTCGCTTTCATTTATTTATGTAAAACCTTTTTACTAATCATTAGTAAGACCTCATCTGGAATATGCAGTTCAGTTTTGGGCTCCAGTTCTCAAAAAGGATATCGGGGAACTGGAGAAAGTGCGGAGAAGGGCAACCAAACTGATAAGAGGCATGGAGGAGCTCAGCTATGAGGAAAGATTAGAGGAACTGAATTTATTCTCTCTTGAGAAGAGGAGAATAAGGGGGGATATGATTCACATGTACAAATATATAAGGGGTCTATATAGTGAACTTGGTGTTGAGTTATTCACTTTACGGTCAACACAAAGGACAAGGGGGCACTCTTTACATCTAGAGGAAAAGAGATTTCATCTCCAAATACAGAAAGGTTTCTTCACAGTAAGAGCTGTGAAAATGTGGAACAGACTCCCTCCAGAGGTGGTTCTGGCCAGCTCAGTAGATTGCTTTAAGAAAGGCCTGGATACTTTCCTGAAAGGCCTGAATATTGATACGCCGGCGTAATTTTTTGCGTAAGTCGTTCGCGAATAGAGATTTGCGTAGAATGACGTCACCGTCGGAGGCATTGGCTTGTTCCGGGTTAATTTCGAGCATGCGCACTGGGATACCCCCACGGACGGCGCATGCGCAGTTAAAAAAAACTACGTTTATGTCGGGTCACAACGTATTTACATAAAACACGCCCCCATCACTTCCATTTGAATTCCGCACCATTACGCCGCAAAAGATACACTACGTCGCCGTAACTTACGGCGCAAATTCTTTGTGGATTTGAAAAAAAAAAACTGTACCGCCCCCCCCCCCCCCCAAAGTTTTGAAAAATAGAAAAGCTAATCATGGAACCATTTTTTTTTTTTAATTATAATAAGACTAACATATTTTTTAACATCTTAAAGTTAAAAAATGTTAGTCATTCTATTATTTATTTAAAAATTGTTCTATGTTCTGAATTAGAGTAACAAAGAGATGAACTCATCTGCTTTGACTGCCCAGTCACAGGCTAGTGGAGGGTCTAGGATGACCTGGGCTCATAGGAATTAAATCAAATGATGCTGACCATCAGACTGAGGACATCTAGACGCAGAAAATTACTGTGGGGACATTTTTTTGGATTAAAGGAGTTGTAAAGGAATTTTTTTTTTTCATAATAAGCATCCTTTACCTGCAGACATTCCTCTTTTCACTTCCTCATTGTTCGTTTTTGCTCAGAAGTTGCTCTATTTCTTCTCTGTTCTGTTCACTTCCTGCTTGTCTGATTTTACTGACCACCGTGATGGGAGGCTTTACTGCGGTGGTCAGTAACGTGCTCGCCCCCTCCTGGGAACTACATCTGTGCGGCAGGACGCTCTCTACGTGTTAGAGACTTCAAGGAGGTGTGAATTACTGGGCGTGCTGCAATGCATACTGGGAAATGTAGTTCTTACATGAACGAGCGCTGCAAACCAGGAAGTGAATGAGAGAACAGAAACTAGAACGCCGGAGGTGATATAGATGAAGGAATTTAATAGGTATTTACTTGTTTTTTTAACAGAATCGTTACACTATTCTTTCTGTCTACCTTGCAGACTATGGGGCAGATCCACAGAGATCTGCACCGGCGCAGCGTATGGGAGATACGCTACGCCGCTGTAACTTACTTTTTTAAACTTCGAATCCCCAAAGAATTTGCGCCGTAAGTTACGCCGGCGTAGTCTATCTCTCGCGGCGTAAGGGCGCCTAATTCAAATCGGCGAGTAGGGGGCGTGTTTCATTTAAATGAAGCGCGTCCCTGCGCCGAATGAACTGCGCATGCGCCATCCCTAAATTTCCCGCCGTGCATTGCGCAAGGACGTCATATTTTTTAACATAGACGTGAATTACGTCCATCCCGGTTCACGGATGACCTACGCAAAAAAAAGAAAAAAATTCAAAATAAACGCGGGAACGACGGCCATACTTAACATGGCAAGTCTAACTATACGCCGCAAAACACCAGCTTTAACTATACGCCGGAAAAAGCCGAATAGAGGCAACGTAAGAGAATGCGACGCGTACGTTCGTGGATCGTCGGAATTAGCTAATTTGCATACTCGACGCGGAAAACGACGAGAACTTCACCCAGCGGACGCCGAAGTATTGCATCCAAGATCCGAAAGCGTACGAAGCCATACGCCTGTCGGATCTAACCCAGATGCCGTCGTATCTTGGTTTGAGGATTCAAACCAAAGATACGACGCGGGAAATTTGAAAGTACGCCGGCGTATCAGTAGATACGCCGGTGTACTCTCTTTGTGGATCTGCCCCATTAATTTTAGCCCATTCATTTTTTTTTTCTTTTAGCAAGCTTTTAATTCTTGTTATGTTTGGCTGACGTTCTGCTTTGGGTGACAAATATTATGAAGCTTATCTGACAAACACGATTTATAAAAAGTTTTCTTGAGGTTATCCTAGTCATGTGTTTTATTTTCTGCACAAAATAAATCACCAGTGTAAACCTAACTGACATAATGTTAATTTAGAGAGTTTAAAGGTTTATGTATGTACTGTTTGTTTTTCTCACCACTAACTTATCAATAATTTATAACTTTTCATCATGAGACTCTCAGCTGGAGTTTACATGTAAATTAGGAACCACATCCTGCTTGTAGCATTCCAACTCACATGGCAGGGATATGAAGCCGAGTTCTACATGAAACGAAATTACGGAACCTTTCATCTTGTTTTTTCTTTATTTCAAGTAATATTCCACTTTTAAAAAAAAGTTAATGTGGCGAGTATCATTTATAGACAAGCCACGTTGGGGACCTCTTAACCACTTCCTTACTGGGCACATATACCCCTTCCTGACCAAGTGAAATTTCAGCTTGTGGCACTGCGTCACTTTAACTGACAATTGCGCGGTCGTGCGACGTGGCTCCCAAACAAAATTGGCGTCCTTTTTTCCCCACAAATAGAGATTTCTTTTGGTGGTATTTGATCGCCTCTGCGGTTTTTATTTTTTGCGCTATGAACAAAAATAGAGCGACAATTTTGAAAAAAAAACAATATTTTTTACTTGTTGCTGTAATAAATAGCCCTATTTTTAAAAAAAAAAATGTTTTCTCAGTCTAGGCGATACGTATTCTTCTACATATTTTTGGGGAAAAAAAATAAAAAAAATCGCAAGAAGCGTCTGGTTTGCGCAAAAGTTATTGCGCTTACAAAATAGGGGACAGAATTATTATTATTTTTTATTTTATTTTTTTTACTACTAATGGCGGCGATCAGCATTTTTTTCGTGACTGCGACATAATGGCGGATACATCGGACACTTTTGACACATTTTTGGCGCCATTCACATTTATACAGTGATCAGTGCTATAAATATGCACTAATTACTGTATAAATGTGACTGACATTGAAGGGGTTAACACTAGGGGGTGAGGAAGGGGTTAAATGTGTACCCTAAATTGTGTTCTAACTGTAGGTGGAGGGGGGGTGACTGGGGGAGGTGACCGATCTATGTCCCTATGTACAAGGGACACAGATTGGTCTCCTCTCTCCCCTGACAGGACATGGATCTCTGTGTTTACACACAGAGCTCCACATCTTGTCCCTGTAGCCGCCGATCCTGAGTCCCTGGTGGACATCACGGCCGCCAGGCACTCGCATTGGCATCTCAGCGATGCGGCGAGCATGCGCGCGCCGCTGGATGCGCGCGCAGGCCGTCTTTTTACTTATTCAGAACCACCCCGCGGCCGTATAAAGTCGTACGGGCGTCGGGTAGTGGTTAAAGGAGTTGTAAAGGAAAACATTGTTTTGTCTAAAATTAATGTCTGCAAGGTAGACAGACAGAATAGTGTAATGATTCTGTTAAAAAACGAGTAAATACCTATTAAATCCCTTCATCTATATCACCTCCGGCATTCTAGTTTATGTTCTCTCATTCACTTCCTGGTTTGCGGCGCTCGTTCATGTAACAACTACATTTCCCAGTATGAATTGCGGCACGCCTAGTAATTCACACCTCCTTGAAGTCTCTAACACGTAGAGAGCGTCCTGCCACACAGATGTAGTTCCCAGGAGGGGGCGAGCACGTCACTGACCACTGCAGTAAAGCCTCCCATCACGGTGGTCAGTAAAATCAGACAAGCAGGAAGTGAACAGAACAGAGAAGAAATAGAGCAACTTCTGAGCAAAAACGAACAATGAGGAAGTGAAAAGAGGAATGTCTGCAGGTAAAGGATGCTTATTATGAAAAAAATAAAATGTCCTTTACAACCCCTTTAAGCCCTGTACACACAATCGGATATCTGATGGAATAGATTTTTTCGTCAGAAATCCGATGAAGCTGAATTTCATCAGTCTTGCCTACACACCATCGGTCAAAAATCCGACCGTGTCCAACGTGGTGACGTAAAATACTACGACGTGCTGAGAAAAATGAAGTTCAATGCTTCCGAGCATGCGTCGACTTGACCAATGGAAAACAAACCGATGGGGCCCACACACGATCGGTTTGTCTGCCAACCATGGCTGTCATATGCAGCCACTGTGCCCAGCAAATGCAGACAACTGTGCCCATCATATAAAACAAGAAAAGCGTGGCCCTTTCCTACAAGACAAGCGCTTATGTGACAGTGAAATAAATGAATACCCTTAATGGGTAAAGGAAGAGTCAATTAAGGCTACAGCTGCTACCATATAACCTGCCAAATGGCAAGTGATACACATAAAACAAAAACAGAAAAAAGGCAGCGCTATACAAAAACCCCCTTAAAGTGGAGGTTCACCCAAAAATTCAATTTTAACATTACATTCAGCCAAGTTGTCATAATGACAATCGGCTGTTTTTTTTAATTTTATCCCCGTACATACCGTATTTTCACCGCCGCTTCCGGGTATGTCTTCTGCGGGACTGGGCGTTCCTAATTGATTGAAAGGCTTCCGACCGTCGCATACTGCGCGTCACGAGTTGCCGAAAGAAGCCGAACGTCGGTGCGCAGGCGCCGTATAGAGCAGCACCGACGTTTGGCTTCTTTCGGCAACTCGTGACGCGCAGTATGCGACGGTCGGAAGCCTGTCAATCAATTAGGTACGCCCAGTCCCGAAGAAGACATACCCAGAAGCGACAGTGAAAATACGGTATGTACAGGGAAAACATTTTAAAAAAAACCAGCCGATTGTCATTATGACAACTCGGCTGAATGTAATGTTAAAAACGTATTTTTGGGCGAACCCCCGCTTCACCAACACCTCCACATGAGTAGAAAAGCGGGGGGGGGGGGGGGGGGTACAGATTTCCCCTGCGTATAAAAATCTTACCAGAAAGCACTGGAACAATACGCATAAATATCAGAGTATTACATGGAGAATCTATCCCAAGATATTTCCTCTCCAAGTCTCTTTAATACCAGACAGCTGAATCTCACAATCAAAGGGTCATTAAAAAACAAAAGGAGGAAACACCATAGCGTAATCCCACTGAAACTATTTATTTGAATTAAACATCAACACTCCCCCTGTAAGACTTGCACTTACAAATGTTAGAAAAGAAGCAGGCATTTAATCACATTTAGTCAGCGAGAACGATCGGGAATCGTTACGGCATCTCCTACCCCACTGAGCTTATCTCCCCAGCGGTAGTCACTGCCGTCTCTCAGAGCGACATGCTGGCGTCCATACTATTCGTGGTATGGCCCCATGCTGACGCGTTTCGTCATCCACCACATAATCTGAGGATGTGACCATACAACGCAACGTACCCTTATATACTGTGGCTGGCCGGTGAACATTTAACCACTTCCATACCAGGCACTTATGCACCTTCCCGCCCAAGCCAATTTTCAGCTTTCAGCACTGTCGCACTTTGAATGACAATTGCGCGGTCCTGCGACGTGGCTCCCAAACAAAATTGGTGTCCTTTTTTCCCCTCAAATAGAGCTTTCTTTTGGTGGTATTTGATCACCTCTGCGATTTTTTTTTTTGCGCAACAACTAAAAAAAGAGTGAACATTTTAAAAAAAAAAATACGTTTTTATTTTTTTCTGTAATTTTTTTTGTAAATAAGTAAGTTTTCTCTTTCAATTACGGGCACTGATATGGCGGCACTGATGGGCACCGATGAGATGGCACTGATGGACATCGATGAGGTAGTACTGACGGGCACAGATGAGGTGGCACTGATTGGCGGCGCTGGTATGTGGCACTGATGGGCACACATAGGCGGCACTGATGGGCACACATAGGCGGCACTGATGGGCACTCATGGGCGGCACTGATGGGCACTCATGGGCGGCACTGGGCACTCATAGGCGGCACAGATGGGCACTCATGGGCGGCACTGATGGATACTTATGGGTGGCACAGATGGGCACTGATAGGTGGGCACTGGGCATGGATGGGCACTGTGGGGTGGCACTGATGGACACTGTGGGGCGGCACTGATGGGCACCGATGAGATGGCACTGATGGACATCGATGAGGTAGTACTGACGGGCACAGATGAGGTGGCACTGATTGGCGGCGCTGGTATGTGGCACTGATGGGCACACATAGGCCGCACTGATGGGCACACATAGGCGGCACTGATGGGCACTCATGGGCGGCACTGATGGGCACTCATGGGTGGCACTGGGCACTCATGGGCGGCACTGATGGATACTTATGGGTGGCACAGATGGGCACTGATAGGTGGGCACTGGGCATGGATGGGCACTGTGGGGTGGCACTGATGGACACTGTGGGGTGGCACTGATGGACACTTGGGGTGGCACTGATGGACATTGTGGGGCAGCACTGATCTACCCATGTTGCCAGTCAGTGCCCATTTGTGGGCACTGATTGGCATCTTTTTTTTTTTTAAAAAAGGCTTTTTTTTAAGACTTTTTTAAAAAAAAATACATGCTTTTTTTTTTTTTGGCCCACCCTGGTATATGCCATATACTACCTATCTTACTTATGTATTACATGCTGTAGTTATTCTGAATTATTGTCCTTATATGTCCTTACTGTAGTATCTGCTTTATACGTTGGCTCTCCTGAGGAAGCGGTTTACCGCGAAACTAGTCGAGACCCTGACCAATCTATCCACTGATAATTACAGATGTCTCTTGGGCGATCCCCGAGTCTCTGTTTTTCTCATTTTAATTTATGTCAACTGTATATTTGTTTTTTATTACTAATAAAGTTTTTTATTATCCTGTATTCTGTTATTATCGGTACCGAGATAGTCCATTAAATTCTTGGGTGGGCATGTTACATGGTAAGTCTCAGCAACTATACAGAAAAATCACATGGTGTGAAAACAGGATGAAATTTTCAAAACACCAGGAGCTCTTTTTATAAAAACCTTTGTTGTTGGATAAATGTTGCACCGGTTTATGTATGCTCAATGAATCTTGCCTGTATTTTCTTTAATATTTGAATTTGTATGATTATCGGCTCCATCTAGTGGACAAAAAGTGGTATATTTTCTCATTCAGGAGTTTCAGAAAACTATACTACATTTTGGCCACTAGATAGTGTATATGCCACATATAAAATAGATAAACTCTAATATCTACAGTTTAGGTGTTCAAGAGGCGCTTCAGGCTCCCTCAGAAAAAAATAAGTCAGCAGCTACATATACTGTAGCTGCTGATGCTGAATTTTATTATTAGGACTCCTACATGTCCACCATGAATCCAGCAGTGTCGTCACCCCAGCCGATTTTTTTAAACTTACATTCCTAGATTCAAAGACGCCGCCGCAACTTTAAGGCGGCATAGCGTACCGTATTTACGCTACGCCGCCTTAAGTCAGAGAGGCAAGTACTGTATTCACAAAGTACTTGCCTCCTAACTTACGGTGGCGTATCGTAAATGCGGCCGGCGTAAGCGCGCCTAATTCAAATGAGGATGGGGGGGTGTGTTTTTTGTTAATTACTCGTGACCCGACTTGATTGACGTTTTTTACGAACGGCGCATGCGCCGTCCGTGTACATATCCCAGTGTGCATTGCTCCAAAGTACGCCGCAAAGACGTATTGGTTTCGATGTGAACGTAAATTACGTCCAGCCCCATTCACGGATGACTTACGCAAACGACGTCAAATTTTCAAATTTAGTCGTGGGAACGACAGCCATACTTAACATTGGCTACGCCACCTAGGGGGCAGCTTTATCTTTATGCGTACCTCTTACGGAAACGGCGTATCTTTACTGTGACGGGCGCACGTACGTTCGTGAATGGGCGTATCTAATCATTTGCATATTCTACGCCAAACTCAACAGGAGCACCACCTAGCGGCCAGCGGAAAAATTGCACCCTAAGATACGACGGCGTAGGAGACTTACGCCGCTCGTATCTTAGCCTAATTTAAGCGTATCTGGTTTCCAGAATACGCTTAAATTTAGGACGGCGTAGATTCAGAGTTACGTCGGCGTATCTACTGATACGCCGGCGTAAAGCTACCTGAATCTGGCTATTAAACTACAAAGTTAGGTATACAGTACAAAAATTTCACTTGATAAAAAGACAAATAATTATGTCACATACTTTAATATCAGGATTTTATAACTCTCTGGGGTAGATTCAGATTTACGATCCGCCAGCGCAAGTTTGAGAGGCTAGTGCTGTATTCAGAAAGCACTTACCTCAAAACTTGCGGCGGCGTATCGTAAATCCCCTGGCGGAATTCAAATTCCGCGGCTAGGGGGAGTGTAGTATTTAAATCAGGCGCGTCCCCGCGTCGATTTAACTGCGCATGCGCCGTCCGCGAATTTTCCCGGTGTGCATTGCTCCAAATGACGTCGCTGGTTTCGACGTGAACGTAAATTACGTCCATCCGTATTCGCGAATGACTTACGCAAACGACGTAAAAATTCAAAACTCGGCGTGGGAACGACGGCCATACTTAACATAGGATACGCCGCATATAGCAGGGGTAACTATCCGCCGGAAAAAGCCGAACGCAAACGACGTAAAAAAAAAGCGACGGGCGGGCGTTCGTTTCTGAATCGGCGGATCTCCTCATTTGCATATTCGTCAAGAGTAAAACACGAAACGCCACCTAGCGGCCAGCGGTAGATTGCAGCCTAAGATCCGACGGTGTAAGTCACTTACACGTGGCGGATCTTAGGGAGATCTATGCGGAACTGATTCTTATGAATCGGTCGCATAGATCCGACCGTCGGATCTCAGAGATACGACGGCGTATCAGGAGATACGCCGTCGTATCTCTATCTGAATCTCCCCCTCTGTGTCTACTGTCCATTGCAGAGATTCCCACAGTTCCTGTCCCTGTGAAACTTGTACAAGAAATGGGGTAGTATGGTTGTCACAGGGATAGGAAGGCATGGACAGCAACATTTTTTTTTCCTTGCTCGTTTCCCTAT
The DNA here is from genome assembly GCF_905171775.1 of Rana temporaria. Lineage (NCBI taxonomy): Eukaryota > Metazoa > Chordata > Amphibia > Anura > Ranidae > Rana > Rana temporaria. Next base: position 119,514,601 of record NC_053498.1, read on the forward strand.
AGGAGAGAACAGTTGGCTTTAAATAAATGCTTGTACCTTTCTCCCAGAGAAAAAAAAAAAATACAACGTTTCAGGAAATGGCAAAATGTATTATACATTTTAATAATGTTTGGTTCACCACGGTGAGAGGAGATCTCTAGGCTTTGGTTTTCAGGCTTATTCTACTTTGCGAGCAAGGACAAAACCCAAATGGCTGTAGTCAACATTATCACTGGGCTCCACAGATTTAATGACAGATGACTTTTCAATGTGGAAACCGGCTTTTTTCACGTGATCATGCACTTCTGTCTCGTTCATGGAGAGGGAGGAATAGCGATCGTTGCCCACATCGTAGAAGGTCATGTTCAGGGGCGTAAACAGCAGCAGCTGGCCTCCAAGTTTCAGTCTAGACGTGGCTCCCTTCAGGTTCCTCTGGTAGTCTTCTTCATTTTTACTGATGACATTTAATGTCCAATGACTGAGGACAGCATCCACCTGTGGCACCACCTCAGGATCCAGGCCTGTGGTTTCATGGTTTTCCCACTTATAAACCCCTTTTATTGTTTTTCTCACCTGGTCTTCCTTCTCCTTCCATTCTTGTCTGGAACAAGAAATCATGTCTGATAATAGCAATAGGAATCGTTTGTACTATAACTGCTGGTTTTACTACTAACAGAGATACTACTGTAGCGCCCTGCTCCTGTTAACCACTTCCATACCGAGCCTATTTTGGAACTTCTCTCCTACATGCATAAATCATATTTTTTTTGTTAGAAAATTACTCAGAACCCCCAAACACTATATATGTTTTTTTAGCAGACACCCTAGGGAATAAAATGCCGGCCATTGCAACTTTTTATCTCGCACAGTATTTGCGCAATCATTTTTCAAACGCCTTTTTTGGGGAAAAAACTGTTTTGTGAAATAAAAAATAACAAAACAGTAAAGTTAGCCCAATTTTTTTGTATAATGTGAAAGATGAAGTTGCGCCGAGTAAATAGATACCTAACATGTCACGCTTTAAAATTGCACACACTCATGGAATGGCGGCAAACGTCAGTACTTGAAAATCTCCATAGGCCTCGCTTATTTTTTTTTTACAAGTTACAAATTTAGAGTTACAGAGTAGGTCTAGTGCTAGAATTGTTGCTGGCGCTCTAACACACGCGGCGATACCTCACATGTGTGGTTTGCGTTTACATATGTGGGCGGGACTTATGTGTGTGTTCGCTTCTAAACGCGAGCTACCGGGGATAGGGGCGTTTAAATTTTATTTTTTTATTATTTTATTTTTTATTTTACTCAATTTCTTTTATTTTTACACTTTTTTTGTAATTTTTTTTTTTTTTTGATCACTTTTATTCCTATTACAAGGAATGTAAACATCCCTTGTAATAGGAATGGTTTGTGACAGGTCCTCTTTATGGAGAGATGCGGGGTCAATAAGACCCCACATCTCTCCTCCAGGCTGGAAAGCATTAGATCGTGAAAAAAAATTCACCGATCTAATGTTTTCAGCCGCGATTGCGGCTGTGTTTACATTCCAGGACCCGGGCGTGACGTCATAACATCGTGCCCGGGCCTCCGACGATCACAGAGATGACTTGTGACCATCTGGTCACCAGTCTACTCTATGGTTTCCATCGGACGCCGGCGGATCGTTTCTCTGGGTCTCCAATGGCAAAGAAGAGCCCGGAGAAGCACCGGATGGCGGCGGGAGGGGGGCGTCCCCTCCCACCCGCTACAAGAACGATCAAGCGGCGGAACCGCCGCTATGATCATTGTTATGGTGCAGGGATTCGTCGGCTGAAGAGATGGATATCTGAATGATGCCTGTAGCTGCAGGCATCATTCAGATATCCCCACTGAAAGTCCAGGACGTCATATGACGTCCTTGGGCGGGAAGTGGTTAAAGCTAGGGTTCACCCGAAATTTTTTTTAACATTAGATTGAGGCTAATTTTACTAAGCAGAATTGGGTGTTTTTTTTTTAAATCAATGCAGTACTTACCGTTTTAGAGATAGATGTTCTCCGTGGCTTCCGGGTATGATCTTCGGGACTGGGCGTTCCTATTTGATTGACAGCCTTCCGATGGACGCATACAGCGCGTCACCAGTTGCCGGTGCGGCTCTATACGGCGCCTGCGCACCGACGTTCGGCTACTTTCGGGAACTCGTGACGCGCTGTATGCGACGGTCGGAAGAGCTGTCAATCAAATAGGAACGCCCAGTCCCGCAGCCCATACCCGGAAGACGTGGAGAACATCTATCTCTAAGTACTGCATTGATTTAAAAAAAAAACACCCGATTCTGCTTAGTAAAATTAGCCTCAATCTAATGTTAAAAATTGATTTTTTTTGGGTGAACCTCCACTTTAAGTAGGCGCTATTTGTAAATTTAGTTATCTGAGCTATAGTTTAGCTCAGAAGATTATGCCGAGTTATGGGTTTCTTTTCTAGTTCAGCTGCGTTGCGCATCTTCCACTTGACTGTGGTTGGAAATGCAACGGGCTGGGTGTATTGAGTGCCTTTTTCCCAGATGCAGCCCAGTGGGCGTGGTCTACCCGCTGTGCATTCTGGGAGAGGGTCCCTAAGGGACAGACACCATTATGGTTGGGTCTTCAATCCTGACCGGATGGCCCTCCTGGCCTTAGGGATGCATCAGCAGTGTTTTCCGGTCTCGGGGGCCTGCTGGCTGAGGCCCCGCAACTGAGAGTAGACCCAGGAGTGGTCCTGTGCTGTCTTGCCTGCGGGAAGAAGCCGAACAATTGGGGACTCAATTGGAGGACGTATCCTGGCCAATTTACCTCACTGTGCTGCCGGCCTGGCTGAAAGATCCTGGCACCGTGAGCTGTGTACTTTCTTTGGAATTTCGCTAAGTGTGTGTGGTTACACGATCTTGTGGCAGAGGGCTGTATAATGACTCGACAACACTCATCAAGTCTGTGGCAGAGACTTTGAACGAGCTTCGCACCGGCTGCTAGGTCAGTGAGAGAGGCCTATCCGGTTGTTGCTGAATCCAGTATGGAAACGATTTGTCCTTTGGATCCAAGATTATCCCTGTGATGGTAACTGAATCTCCCCTATCCCACCACCCATTGGTTGGAACATGTTTGATAAAATCTTTTGAAGAAAAGAAACCAAGTGTTGGTGCGGACATTTGTGAATAACTCTTCAAGAGGGACCCCTAGGACGAGTGTGGTGAACAGTAAGGTAACGGCAGGCCCAAATCTAAACCAGCAGCTCCTTCATGGGTAGTGCTACACTACAATAGATATCTTTAGCTTTTTTTTTACTATTACTATTAATAATGATATTACTACTTAAAGCGGAGTTCCATCCAAAATTGGAACTTTCGCTTATCCCACTCCTCACCCCCTTACATGCCACATTTGGCATGCAATTTTTTTTGGGGGGGAGTGGGGGCTTCAGGAGGAGTGGGACTTCCTGTCCCACTTCCTCCTTCCGCCGAGAGGCTGGTTAGGCGATTAAGCTTAATCGCCTACAGCAGCCCCTCCCTGTAGGCGATCGCCTAGGACACGTCACAGGTCCTAGGCGATCTCCTGTCCAATCAGACGGCGCAGCGCCGGGCCGCGCCGCGTGCGCAGTGCCGCTCGCACATGCGCAGTGGGTGCCCGGGCGTGAACCCGAAAGCTGTCACGACCGGGTGCCCAGAGTTGAAATGAAGACACCGGCCGGGGAGGGGGGGAGAGGAGCAGAGCCCCGGCCGTCGCTGGAACGCTGGAGCAGGTAAGTGTATGTTTATTAAAAGCCAGCAGCTACTTTTTGTAGCTGCTGACTTTTAATAAACATAAAAATTGGCTGGAACTCCCCTTTAAGCTGGCAATACTACTAACAATAGTATACCACTACAACTTTACTATTTGTAAAGGATATTCAACTGTAATCGCTACTAGTAGTAAGTTGACAATAGAATTGCTTCTCCTCCTACTGCTATTACAGATAATATAATCATTTTTTATTTCTACAATTACTTGTGCTACTGTTAGAAATTATTCTACAATTAATGCCAGTAATGCTACTAATAAAACTATATGACCACATTAGTGCCACTATTATTACTATTGGTTTTGCTTCTGTAATTACTACTAGTAGTAATAGAATTGCTTCTCCCTCTCCTTTTACTATGATATAATATAGCAACTTTTTATTATTACAATTACTTCTACTACTATTAATTGCAATATAACTAGAAATGCCATCCATATTAGTACAAATATTATGTTACTTTTCATTTTCTACTATCGTCATTAGTCCTAAAGGTTGATTACTAATAGAAGTAAAGATAATAAAAAAAAATCCTACTACACTGGGAAATATGTATATTTTGTATTACTACAATTATTCTAATAATAATAATATTGATCCAACTACTATTGCCAGCAATATTACTACAATTACAATTCCACTATACCGTTTCATTACTGTAATTTCTAATGGTTATGCTGCTGTGAATACTACTATTCATAAAGGTGATAATAATATTGCTTCTTCTCCTACTACTACTACAGATCATATAATAATATTTTTGTAGCACTATGGTTACTGTTCCTGCTATTAGTAATGATCTTACTACCTGCCGAGCTTGCGCGCAGAACGAACGCATATGTAAGTCATATGCGCCTGCATATGAAAACGGTGTTTAAACTACACATATGAGGTATCACCACGATCGTTAGAGTGAGAGCAATAATTCTAGCACTAGACCTTCTCTGTAACTCTAAACATGTAACCTGTTAAATTTTTTAAACGTCACCTATGGAGATTTTTAAGTGTAAAAATTGTCGCCATTCCACTAGCGGGTGCAATTTTGAAGCGTGACATGTTGGGTATCAATTTACTCGGCATAACATTATTTTGTACAATATAACAAATTTGGCTAACTTTACTGTTGTCTTATTTTTTTAAGTCAAAAAAGTGTATTTCAAAATATTGCTTTTTTTAAAAAAAAAATTGTCGCTCTTTTTTGTTTATAGTGCAAAAAAAATAAAATGCAGAGGTAATCAAATACCACCAAAAGAAAGCTCTATTTGTGGGGGAAAAAGGGATGTCAATTTTGTTTGGGAGCCACGTCGCACGACCGCGCAATTGTCAGTGCCAAATCGCAAAAAAATGTCCCGGGGCTGAAGTGGTTAAAGGTACAGCGCACAGTAGTGATGTAGGGGTAGTGAAGTAGGGGCTGGCAGATGGAACCACAAGACTTGTCAGGGAAGGCAGCCATCTAACACACCTAAAAGGGATTAGCGTATGGAAAAAATATACAGCTCTTCCCAATTAAATGAATGAATGAATGAAAAACGTATATAGCGCGGCGCATGCGAACTGATTCGCCTCTGGGCGCTTGGTGGGACTTGGTGACCAAATTGTATTCTTCTCTTATGTTCCCCTAATGTAAAGCATACCTGTTACCCTCAAGATGGCAGACTCGTTTGGGAGCATGTGACAAATCAGTGGCTTTGTCGTCCTTGTCCATCCATTGCTTGAAGTGTGTGAAGCTGGCATCATTCATCTGCACAACATAGATCTCTTTGAAAATATCGCTGAGTGCAAAGAGTTGGTAGATTAGGGGCCCAACACTGATATCAAGTAACTTGTCTCTTTTCAGCTGCCCTGTGGGGAAAAACAACAATAAAACCAAAATTCTTTCATTACAGCTGAACTCTAAGCAGATTTAATAAAAACACAAATTCATGCAGTTCTGTATTTATTTATTTATATATACAATTTAACACAGGGCCGCTGATTGAAATCATGGGGCCCCGTACAGCCTACCTGACGGGGCCCCCTTCAGCTCCACCCCTGGTCCCGCCCCTGGTCCCTCCTTTAGCTCCACCCCTGGCCCCACCTTGAAACTGTCTCTGCAGCACGTTACGGGATTGGCGGCATTGGTAGGCACCTGGAGCAGAGAACCCCGGGGGGGGGGGGGGGGGCTGCCATCTGAAATTGAAATTGAGAAGCGGGAGGGGGGGGGGCTGCCGCGAATTGAGAAGCGGAGGGGGGCCCTTTACAAATTATTAATAAAAATGAAAAATGAAAAAATAAAAATATATAAAATAAATAAATGAACATTTATAAAAAAAGGGGGGGGTTGCCATTCAGGGCCCTGGGGACCTCTGGGCCCTTTAATTAAAAAAAAAAAAAGGGGGGTTTGCCACATGTAGCCTACCAGTGCTGATCAGTGCCACCCAGTGCCCACCAGTGCCACCTATCAATGCCCTTCAGTGCCACTCATCAGTGCCACCTCTCAGTGCCCACCAGTGCCACCTTTTTGGTGCCCATCCTTGCTGTCTTATCGGTGCCCATCCATGCAGTCTCATCAGCGTACATCAATGAAGGAGAAAAATTACCTGTTTGCAAAATGTTATAACAAAATATAAAGAAATATATATATATATTTTTTTTTAAATTTGGTCTTTTTAAATTTTTTCAACAAAAAATAAAAACCGCAGAGGTGATCAAATACCAACGAAAGAAAGCTCTATTTGTGGGTAAAAATGATAAAAATGTCATTCGGGTATAATGTTGTATGACCGTGCAATTGTCATTCAAAGTGCATCAGCGCTGAAAGCTGAAAATTGGTCTGGACAGGAGGGGGGTTTAAGTGCCCAGTAAGCAAGTGGTTAAAGTCTATAAGACATCCAAATATAGTCCAGCTTTATTTCTCTATTGGCTGGTCTTCCATTACATCAATATTGACTTTTCTACAACAGTCAAGTATGGAAGAGGAACCACCAGAGATGCAGAGAGCCAACAAAAAGAAATAACAAAAACATGTTTAGAAAATCTCGTTGTTTTTTTCCTATCAATTTTGCCAATTTATAGCTATTTTTACAAGCTTTCTATGAAACTGTGGATGGTTGGGAACCCTCAGCGATGACCATTTGGCCACTGTGCTTCCTTAGCTGAGCTTTTATGCATTGGTAGTCTATACATTACATTACCTGTGGAAGCCATCTCATGGATGATCATTACATGACCTGTAGAAGTCAACTCATGGATGATCATTACATGACTTGTAGAAGCCAACTCATGGATGATCATTACATTACATGTAGAAGTCATCTCATGGATGATCATTACATGACCTGTAGAAGCCAACTCATGGATGATCATTACATTACATGTAGAAGCCAACTCATGGATGATCATTACATGACCTGTAGAAGCCAACTTATGGATGATCATTACATTACGTGTAGAAGCCAACTCATGGATGATCATTACATGACCTGTAGAAGCCATCTCATGGATGATCATTACATGACCTGTGGAAGCCATCTCATGGATGATCATTACATGACCTGTAGAAGCCAACTCATGGATGATCATTACATTACCTGTGGAAGCCATCGCATTGATGATCATTACGTTACCGGTAGAAGCCAACTCATGGATGATCATTAAATTACCTGTGGAAGCCAACTCATGGATGATCATTACAAGACCTGTGGAAGCCATCTCATTGATGATCATTACGTTACCTGTGGAAGCCATCTCATGGATGATCATTACATGACTTGTAGAAGCCATCTCATGGATGATCATTACATGACCTGTAGAAGCCAACTTATGGATGATCATTACATTACGTGTAGAAGCCAACTCATGAATGATCATTACATTACATGTAGAAGCCATCTCATGGATGATCATTACTGTTGCAATATTAATATAGATGTGTAGGTATTTAAATATTGTGTTATGTGTATGGCATGGTATATCTGTGTTACATACAGGCATTCAAGGTTACACATCAAAAGGTGTTTGCTGACCAAAAGGGTTAGTGGTCAAACACAGATCAAAGGAACAGCTGAGGACCCTTTGATGTGTTAATCTTATCTAAGACTAGGTGTGTGAGATGGCCTGGTACTTCCTTACATACAAGTATTTATTGATGGTAATTAGACTTGGGGAATTATTCCTATTCAGGGAAACAGTTGGTTGACCTGGAAGAACCACTCCCTCCAGTGTGAGACCAGTATTTGAGAAAGTAAAGCTGGCATTCAGTCTTGTCACTCTATGATGAATATAGCACAGGTCTGGGAAAATATGGGATTTTGAATTACTCTGTTGGATTTGTATCGTCTGTGGACTTTGGATGGAAGTTAATTAAATTTGCGTTCTCTGGAGAGCCTGTGTGTTGCTGCGAAACAACTTAATTTATAGTCATCATACTAACATCTAAACATCTATTATCTAACCGGAGGACTATACATCTATATCACTACATGTATTGGACACACTTCTATGAGATCACTACAATTACATGACCTGTAGAAGCCAACTTATGGATGATCATTACATTACGTGTAGAAGCCAACTCATGGATGATCATTACATGACCTGTAGAAGCCAACTCATGGATGATCATTACATGACCTGTAGAAGCCATGTCATGGATGATCATTACATGACTGTAGAAGCCATCTTATGGATGATCATTACATGACCTGTAGAAGCCATCTCATGGATGATCATTACATGACCTGTAGAAGCCATCTCATGGATGATCATTACATGACCTGTAGAAGCCATCTCATGGATGATCATTACATTACCTGTGGAAGCCATCTCATTGATGGTCCTTGTAGAAAAGCACATGCTTTCTTCGATTTTACAGCTCTTCCCATGGGAAAAAAGAGTATTAAACTCCTTGCCATCAAAATCTTGTTTGGAATTGGTTGCAGACATTTTCTACACTGGATCTTCGCGGTGGAGGTGTCCTACTGCTTCAAATGTCACCGTTTATATATCTGTGGAATATAAAGGTTTCCGTTCAATGCCAATATCACACTTCTTATGTCAATATTGTGGTATTTGGTAGCTAAGGCTGCATTCACACCTGAGCGTAGGGCGTTCGGTCGTTTTTTCGGGCGTTTTTTTTTGCGCATATTCATGCTTATTTGCGCGTTTGCATACAGCGTCGTGCGACGTTTTTGTACTTCGGGCGTTTCTTATTTTAGCCAATAGGAAAAATTATCATCTTTTCATCACTTGTTGCTATGTTGGTAGATTTTTTTTAATCTTCTGCATGGGCGACAAGTTCTATTGATTAAAGCGACGAAACGCCCATAGCAAACGCCCGTTGTCGCGCGATACGCTCAATACGCGCGTTTCCCATTACTTTCTATGGGAAAAAAAAAACCGCTCAAACGCCTCTGTCGCGCGATTCCCGCGACAAAAAAAGGTCCGGGACTTGTTTGAGCTTCGCGCGACAGGCGTTTGGGCGTTCAGGCGTGAACAGTCACCATAGGGAATAATGTTAATTCTCCCCTCTGGCGTTTGTGAGCAGTGCGCTTCAGGCGTAAAAACGCCTAGGTGTGAATGGGGCCTAAGACAAATAAAAACATCAATTTGTAATACACCCCATCTTGCTTGTTGTCTTTTATTTCCAATTAAAGCCTTATGGAAAATAAATAATAATAAAAAAAATACATCAAGATGAACAGGACCAGCCTTGGGATATTTAGCACCCTGTAATTTTTTTTTAGCACAGAACCTTCAGATACAAACTGAATCTTACACAGTATCCTTGTAAGGGATGAGCTTCGAGTTTGAGTCAAACTCATGTTCGACTTGAACATTGCCTGTCCGGCGAACAGCAAACAATTTGGGGTGTTTTTGCGGCAAATTCGAAAAGCCGCGGAACACCCTGTAAAAGTCTATGGGAGAAATCTAAAGTGTTAATTTTAAAGGCTTATATGCAAGTTATTGTCCTAAAACGTGTTTGGGGACCTGGGTCCTGCCCCAGGGGACATGTATCAATGCAAAAAAAAAAAGTTTTTAAAATGGCAGTTTTTTAACCACTTAAGGACCGCCTCCTGCACATTTACGTCGGCAGAATGGCACGGCTGGGCCCCTTTAAGTGCCCAGGCGTGGGTCGCGCGCATGCGCCGCGGTCCGAAGCTTCGTGACCAGCGCCCCCTAGTGGTTAACTCCTAAACTGCAATTGTCATTTTCACAGTAAACAATGCATTGTTATAGCATTTTTTGCTGTGAAAATGACAATGGTCCCAAAAATGTGTCCGATGTGTCCGCCATAATGCCGCGGTCACGAAAAAAAAATCATTAGTAGTAAAAAAAAGGAATATTTCACTTTTATCGTTTCACTTTAAAGAGGTTGTAAAGGTAAAAGTGTTTTTCCCTAAATAGCTTCCTTTACCTTAGTGCAATCCTCCTTCACTTATCTCATCTAACACACAGCTCCTTTCTCTATCTGCAAAGTAGAGAGTGTCCTGACCCGCCTGCTCGCCCCCTCCCCCCTCAAGAGGCTTTCTCCACACCAGGGAGAAAGCCTTGCATTACTGTGTGGAGTTACAGACAGAAGAATAGGAAGTGAGGATTTCTCATAAGAAATAAGGACATTTAAAAGAAATATCGAAGGATGGGGTAAGTGAAGGAGGACTGCACTAAGGTAAAGGAAGCTATTTACCTTTACAACCCTTATGCTAAAAAGCAACATGCATAGGTGTGAATCGAGCCCAAGGCTCGATTCACACCTATGCATGTTGCTTTTAAACATTTTTGCGGTGCTTGCTGCGGTTTTCGACATGCCTTTTTACTGCGATTTTACCGCGATTTAGCAGTTTTTAGGGCCAGATCCACAAAAGGGATACGCCGGCGTATCTACTGATACGCCGTCGTATCCCTGTTTCTATCTATGCGACTGATTCACAGAATCAGTTACGCATAGATATTCCTAAGATCCGGCAGGTGTAATAGTTTTACACTGTCGGATCTTAGGATGCAGTACCGCGGCCGCCGCTGGGGGCATTTCTCGTCGAAATTCCGCTTCAGGTATGCAAATTAGCACTTACAGAGATCCACAAAGCGGTTTCCCTTCGTGAAGTCTCCGTAAATTGTTAGTTTGCAAACGCAAAGATAGGGTACCTTTTACAAAGTGTAAAGTTAGTACACCTTGTAAAAGTATACCCTTCTTTCCCGCGACACTGTCAAATTTTTTTTAAATTGTTTTTTTCCCGCTGCATCTCTTTTTTCCCGACGCAACTTTTTTTACCCGGCGCGATTCACAAAACTCGGCGCAACGTAACTTCGTGCAAAGCACGTCGGGAAAATCGCGTCGGGAGCATGCGTAGTACGTCCGGCGTGGGAGCGCGCCTAATTTAAATGGGACTCGCCCCATTAGATTGGGCCCGCCTTGCGCCGGACGGATTTAAGTTACACCGCTGAAAATTTCTAGGTAAGTGCTTTGTGGATCGGGCACTTAGGTAGAGATTTTGCGGCAGTGTAACTTAAATAGGAAAAGTTAAGTTACGGCCGCTCGTTGTGGATCTGGCCCTTAGTTTTTTTTATTAATTTGTTTTTTTAGCCGGCAATTAAATTTTTTTTACATTTCCTTTAACAACCAGCTATAAACAGGTTAAACTAAATAATAATAATAAAAAATGCAAATCGCGGTAAAAACACTGTACTTGCGTTTTGGATGCGGGTTCATTGAATTCTATTACATGCAAAGCGCTGCTTTTTGCGGGAAAAAAAGTCCAACCCTTTCCAAAAACCCAGAGGCACAAAAAAGCATTGATGTAAACATGTTCCATAGGAAACCATGTTAAAAAATGTCCCAGCTTTCCCAGTGGACGCCTTGTACGGAGAAACGCAGCGTCGGGTGGAGCCAAGGACTGTGACGTCATCACACTCCAGCTGGTCTGGCGTGAGCCGCCGCTGGTAGTCTGTTTTTAGATTTGTTATCTTTTTTGGATGTCAGTAACCCGCTTTATTCAAATAAAGGGAATCTGTTTTTTCATACTGCACCATGAAGTTTTCCTCTTTTATTTTGACCCAAACTGCTTACTGAATGCCCCTTTCACTGTCCTGAGAGGAGACGGTGGATATGCGCTAAGACAAAGATCCAGCTGATACTAGGAAGTGTTCGGTGTCCCATGGAGAGGTGAAAAGGATCTTCTGCTGTGGATCAACGATCAACTTCAATGTCCGGAGCCTGGTGAACCAATCCCTGTGTGCTGACCTCGTATGATCTCCGTAATAGAGGTCCATCTGAGTCGGTAAGCGGCCATTTATCCACCTTATTTGATGGAAGCATAATACTGAAGATTCATATCCCTGCTCCTGTGTTTGATTGAATACCTGCAGTTTTTTTTGCTACATCTTTTTGCTACCTTATGGACTTCCAAGTTGTTACTTGTTACTTTTTGGACTCCTGACTTTTTTTCTGTTTGGACTGAAATGACCATACAGGATCATTGCTGAAGGGGTGCGGCATTTGTAATTTTTTATTCACATTGCTGCTTGCCTTCACTATATATTAATATTTAGATCATATCCACATGAACAATTTTTATATGATTACGTTTTTATATTCACACACATATATATTCACACACCTTTTTTAGTCGCGGATTATGCGATTTTTAGTCGCTGATTCATGCGACCTTTCAGGTTGCGCATTATTTTTTACCTTATCACATTTATCTTTAGTTTACTATTCTAACTAATATATAATTGCAGCACCTTGTCATATATATTCTTTTGTCACATTATATCATTGTGTTCTAGTAGGAACATATTTTTGGTGGAATTTATATGCACTTTGTGGCACTACAATACACCTCCCATTTGGGGATAGCGCGGATCAACTCCATTTTACATATACAGCTATAAACAGGTAAAAAAAAAACGCAAACCGCAATTCGCGGCAAAAACGCGGTACTTGCGTTTTGGATGTGGGTCCATTGAATTCTATTACATGCAAAACGCTGCTTTTTGCTGGAAAAAAGTTCCTGACCCTTTCCAAAAACGCAGAGGCACTAAAAAGCATTGATGTGAACATGTTCCATAGGAAACCATGTTAAAAAATGTCCCTGCATTTCTGCAAAATGCATCAACAAACTCATTAGTGTGAATGGAGCCTAATGGCTGGTGAAGGTGGGCACATTATCTGTTGAAGACACAATTTGCACAGTGGTGGATAATATATGAATTGAGAAGTCACAAATTCAATAATTGAGAAGTCACAATAATCAAATGCACATGTCTACTAAGAATGTATTTCCCAGTTGGAAAATGTATTCCAATAATCAATATAATCTTATTCTAGTGTTTCACTGTTACAATAGAATGTTCTATTCTACTCTTTGTTCACTTAATAAAATGTATGAAACAAAAAAAAATTAAAATAAGAATCCAAAGTGACAAATGTTCTGCAATCATATGTCACCCCAGTGCTTAAAATTAATATATACAGTACAGTCCTTGTAAAATATATAAAAGTATATAAAAATATTACAGGTGTATAAGTATTCCAGAAGTGACAGGTGCTGTTCAATCATATATCCTTTGTGCTAGTGCTCCTTACTGTGCCCCCTAGAGGTAAGGCACTCATTAGACATACTCACCCCTCGAAGAAGTATTGCACATTCACAGTGTTTGTGCAGCAGTATCCAGTTCCCCGGCTTGGTTTGCTCTTTATGTGTGTTCATTTGTGCCTCCCACCTGGATTGTGGGTTTTCCATATGTGCTGATAATTCTGTTCATTAATATGCCTCCGATATTTTCCCACAACAAATCGCTGACCTCAGCTGCCTTCCCTTCAGATTGGCATTGGTTTGTATGCATATGAGCCACTTTATAATTAATGCAGCCAAGCCTGTTTAAATGTACTGATTAAAGAGCGAGTTAGGAGCACCCATACCCCAGAACATAAGAACAGCGCCACACCTACACCTTTCTAAACATATTATCTTATACTCCACCCAGGTTGTTGTATTTGTAGGGCCCGCTGTTCCTATTACATCGAGCCATTTGCACGGAACCACTCATAAACCCTTCTATGTCTGAGCAGTTGGCTAGTGGTCCCTTAATCAGGTGAAAATGAAATCATAAAAAACAAAAAAACAAATAAAGATCACAATCACAGTAGAAAAACAGGAGACAGAACTACTTGCTATATGTTCTGATAAGCAATATAGAGGTCAAACTGAGAAGCAGCACTAAATTTCCAAAAGGTGAAACAAAACACTATACGGGACAAAAAGCGATCTGGCAGTTTTCCATTCCTATGTGAATGTGTGACGGTCCCAAAGTTAAAAAAAAAATGATAATAAGACTAACATTTTTTAACATCTTAAAGTTCAAAAATGTTAGTCATATTATCATTTATTTAAAAATAAATCATTCTATATGTGAGTGAGTGAATAACTTGTATAGCGCTGCAAATGCGAACTAAATCGCCTCAAGGCGCTTATTTCCATCCAGTGTCGTCCTGATCCTTCAGAAGAGATGAGTCTTAAGTTTTTTCCTGAAGGCCCGATGGTTTTCTTCCATGCGGATGTTTGTGGGTAGAGCGTACCATAGCCGTGGTCCTTGGACTGCAAATCTTCGTTCTCCCTTTGATTTGTAGCGGGACTTGGGGATGTGGAGGAAGTTTTGGCTGGTTGATCGGAGAATGCGATTGGGGGTGTAATGCTTTATTTTCTCGCACGAGTATTGAGGAGCTTTTCCTTGTGTGCACTTGTGGGTAAGACAGAGGGTCTTGAATGTGACCCTATCCTTTACGGTTAGCCAATGAAGGGTCCTCAGTGAAGGGATGATGGATTCCCAGGGTTTTTTCCCCGTTACCAGTCTGGCTGCCGTGTTCTGGACGACTTGTAGACGTAAAATCTGATATTTAGGTAGTCCAATTGAGTGAGTGAGAAACTTATATAGCGCAACACATGCAAACTGAATCGCCTCTGGGCGCTTGGTATCCTTCACTTCCTGGATGGTAAAAAATAAACTGACAGGGGCTATAACCCTCCCTTACTCTATCCAAAATGAAAAAAAAAATGTTGCCTATAGTTCTATTTTAAGCATACATTTCTGATCATTTTATGGAGAGGACTAAGAAGATATAACCATGCCAATGGTGCAGCAGAAACATATAGCACAGTGAGGAAGGTTTGTGGTCCAGGATGATAGGACAGTCAAAATTAGAAGCAGCGCCCCCCCCACACAGTTGCGGAACGCCAGCCATCCGCATACCGGAAGCAGTGCGGCCACTTTTCGTGCTGCCCTCCTGCAAAGTTCTGCCCTAGGCCTGGGGCCTTGTTGGCCTAGGCCAGGATACAGCGTTGGTGGAGGCGTCGGCATCTTCAGTAAGGGAATTTAGGAAGTGAAGCCTTGAGGCTTCACAGCCTGGTTCCCTACTGCACATGTGCGGGCCACGCTGTGTGTCCTCACAGTTCCCAGAAGACAGCGGGGAGACGGAGGAGGGGCCAGGCATGGCATAGATCGCTGCGGAATCTGCAACGATCTATTGACGGAAGTGGGAGCAAATACCTGTATTAGACAGATATCTTCTCCCCCCTCTCCCCTGAAAAGGTGCCAAATGTAACACCGGAGGGGGGAGGAACTGGAAAAACGAAAGTTCAATTTTTGGGTGGAACTACGCTTTAATTTAGAGAATTTTAAGATTTACTTATGCAATGTTTGTCAATAAATGATAACTTTTCATCATAAGACTCGAACAACTTCATCATGGGGGATCTGGAATATATTGACTATAACAGGATGAATTCCAATGCCCCATGTATTTAATGATGTAAGATGGGAACCCTTGTTCGGATGCTGCAGACGCAGCCCCAATCCTGATGGAATAACATGAAAAATTAGTTTATCATTAAACCCTAAATTAGCAAAATAAATTCTGACACCCAAAACCTCAATTGGACACTATTATTGGTCTTTTAATAGTTAAACACAAAAGCCTGGCCTGTCTGTCTGTTTTTTGTTTTTAGGGAGACTGCCTTTGAGCAATACCGGTGCATTATGGCTGGCTTAAGATACCTCCCCAGTTCTGAGGAAACCAAAGAAACTTAAATAGATGGCTGCTTTGAGGACACGGCTGGGACTCGTGCCAAAAGGTGAAAGGGACAACAAATCTGAAATCCCGCCGAACATTTGAACGGTGATCGGTAAACGTGTCAAACATGACTCACCCTAAATCTTCTGTATGCCCTTCAAAACGGCTTTGATAGGATAAGCAACAAAATAGGATGGTCTATTAGGATCTTGAAATAACATGAAGTGCTGAATACTTGAGAAATATAACTTGATGGTGTTAAAGGAAAGGGACAATTCGCTAGAGCAATAGGCAGCGAAAACCATCATGTATTTGATATCCCCAACACTATTACAGGGATAGAGGGTCATGAATCTACCAAAACACTTCCAAGCTGTATTGAACGTTTTGAGAATATTTCTAGATAATGAAGAATTCACCCGGTAAGCAGCTTGTGCCCTGAGTGCATCTAGTCTATTATCAGCAGAGAGTCCAAGTACAGTGGACCGTGCTTGCCCACCGAATCTGCTTCTGGGTGCTGTAAGAAAAAACATGAACAATCAAGACGAGACAGGGCATCTTCTGCCACATTGTTGTCACCACTGATAAACTGGCCCTGGAAATTAAATTTATACATAAGGCTCAACCTACGCATAAAAGACATGAGGAGGGACCCGGATGTTCCTTTATTAATAATTTCAGCTGAATTATCAGTAAAGAAAAGGACTGTGTGACCAGACCAAATGGGATCCCATGTGACTGCTGCTGCAACTATCAAAAAAAATGCAGAAATCTGAGCAAACCTAGGTATGTTAAACACTTCTGTGGGCCACGGACTAGCCAGCCACTGACACCCAAATATTGCTGCAAAAAACAACTGAGGCTGTGGCATCTGACAAAATTCTGGGGGACATGGCAGTAGGTAGATGGATAAACATGGAAATACCATTCCAATTGCACAGAAACTGGTCCCACATGAGCAGATCAGCTCGTGCATGGGCTTGCAAACTCACACCCGAATCTCTGTCCTGGTACAGGGGCAGGAGAGCGAATAACCTGGAAACAAATGACCTGCCTTGTGAAATGATTCTCAAAGCAAAATTGTTAGAGGGGATAGCTGTGCCTGGTGCCTAGGTGGAGAGGGAAGGGGGCCAAAAGCGTACCATTCATCCGAACGCTGTCTGAGATGGCCGAATAAAGCATCCGAAGCCGGGAGATAAAGTTAGGCCCTAGACCAAACTTCTGACTAATATTCCCACTCCACCGAGTCAACGGCTTTTTCGGCATCCAGCAAAGCCTCCACCCTAGCTGAAACACTTTCACAAATGTAATAACTGTTTAGTGTTGTGCGTGTGTGGAGGAGGGGGGGGTGTACTAATGGGGGATTTTCTGAAAATCCCAGAGTTCTGCTTTAAAAAAAATCATACAGATATTATATTGGAAAAGAATCATATTTGAACCCATGTGGATATTATCTCTCAGTCAGGTGCATCCTCATGACTGTTCTGGGAAAATAAACAGCAGTTATTTGCGAATATTGAATTGCATGCTAATGAATTTACCGAGCTCATCCCAGATGAATATAAATGGAACTCTGATCATAGTGAAGTACAGTGGAAGGTGGAAGTCAAAGAGCTGAAGTGAGGCCTAGTCAGTAGAAAGATGGATTCCTCGACACACAAATTGTATCACATAGATGGAATGCACTCCAGAAATCACTTGGATTCATTTTTCTCTGGCAAGGAGGACATGGTCTTTGGAGATGATTGCTTGAAATTTCCAATGGCGAATCTTCACTATTGTTTGATCAGCGGTATGTATAATATTTATCAGTAGATCTAATATATAACACTGTAGCGCTACCCCCTCAGAAGCCGCTGGTGGAGACTGCAAAAAAAGGCCTTCTTATCCACATCAGTGCCTGACCTCACAAATGCGCTTATGGAAGAATAGTCAAACATTCCCATAGACACACCCCTAAACCTTGTGGAAAGCCTTCACAGAAGAGTTGAAGCTGTTAAAGCTACAAAGGGTGGGCCAACTCAATATTGAACCCTACAGACTAAGGCCCCATACACACGGGAGGATTTATCCGCGGATACGGTCCAGCGGACCGTTTCCACGGATAAATCCTCTCGAGGATTTCCGCGGATTTCTATGCGATGGCGTGTACACACCATCGCATTGAAATCCGCGCCAAAATCCCCTGGCGATGATGTGTCGCGCCGACGTGCGCGACGCTGTCAAATAAGGAATTCCACGCATGCGTCGAATCATTACGACGCATGCGGGGGATCCCTTCGGACGGATGGATCCGGTGAGTCTATACAGACCAGCGGATCCATCCGTTGGGATGGATTCCAGCAGATGGATTTGTTTGGCATGTCAGCGAATATCCGATCTGCTGGAATCCATCCCAGGGGAGAAATATCTGCGGAAACAGATCCGCTGGAGTGTACACACCATAGGATCTATCCGCTGAAACCCATTTGCTGGGATTTTTCAGCGGATGGATTCTATGGTGTGTATGGGGCCTTAGACTGGGATGCCATTGAAGTTCATGTGCGTGTAAAGGCAAGCGTCCCAATACTTTTGGTAATATAGTGTATATGTAGCACTACCCCAGTAGGGGGTCGCTGATTTCCGGGTTCCCACTGCTGCACACCCAGTCAAACAGCATTTCCTTCATTCATGCAAACGCAGTAAACAGTCCTTGGTTTGTTTTTGTTGTTTTATTAGGGAATGATAATTTGGGTGGGGTAGAGAATTGTAGCACTCACCAGCGAAGGAGCTACTGGTTGTTTTTTTTTTGGGCGGCATGTTACCTCTGTGACTCCGCCGTCTAGGATAGTTGATGAGAGCCGTAGTAATGGAATGTCCACACAGCAGGTGTCTTTTTCTTGTGCTTTTATTTACCCAACGAGGTAGAAACAATAAAACTTGCGGTGAAGAGCAAAGATGCAGTAGGAGGAAAAACAGCAGATTCAGGCGTAACAATAAGGAAACAGTCTCGCTTCCAACAACATACTGGGCTAGATTCAGGTAGCAGTTACGGCGGCGTATCTCCAGATACGCCGCCGTAATTTCAAATCTGCGCTGGCGTATCTTTACGTCGATTCTCCAAGGCAGATACGTCGAAAAAATAGGCTGCCTCCGCCGACGTAACTTGAATGCGGCGGCGTATAATTGTGTGCATTTTTACGCTGGCCGCTAGGGGTGCTTCCGTTGTTTTCGGCTTAGAGTATGCAAATTACATAGTTACGCCGATTCACAAACGTACGTGCGCCCGGCGGTAGTTTTTTACGTCGTTTGCGTAAGGCTTTTTCGGCGTAACGTTGCTCCTGCTTCTATGAGGCGCACGCAATGTTAAGTATGGACGTCGTTCCCGCTTCGATTTTTGAATTTTTTACGTCGTTTGCGTAAGTCGTTCGCGAATAGGGCTGGACGTAATTTACGTTCACGTCGAAACCAATACGTTGTTGCGGCGTACTTGGGAGCAATGCAAACTGGGAAATGTACACGGACGGCCTTTTGTAAAAAACGTCAATCACGTCAGGTCATCACACATTAACATAAAACACGCCCCCCTTCCACATTTGAATTACGAGCGCTTACGCCGGCCCCATTTACGCTACGCCGCCGCAACTTACATAGCAAGTGCTTTGTGAATACTGCACTTGCTCCTGTAAGTTGCGGCGGCGTAGCATAAATACGATACGCTGCGCCGCCGTTAAAATGCGCGCCCTTACCTCAATCGAGCCCTTTGTTTTCTTCGCCACTCCCGCCAGAGTGGGTTTAGTGTACCTGGACAGGCCTCTCCCACCGACCTGGCAGCCAGAGTATCACTCGGAACTCTAAGGGAAGAAAGTCTCTGCCACAGACCCTCCCTAGAATTTAGATCACAGAGACAATCCTCCTTAATAGATTTTTGTGCCTGGATCTCCTTCAGGTAGTTTGCAGCTAGGTTACCGACTGATAGGTGACCAACGTCCAGTCTCTCAGTGTCCGGTTACCTTGATCCCTGGTGGATCGTCGAAACCCTATTGGATCGCCAGCCTCTCTTGGCTCTCCTCAGGTGGACTCCCCACCGAACAGCCTCCTCTCAAAGGAACAAAGGCTTGGGATCTTCTCAGGATTGGGGACCCAGTGGATCACTGGGGCCCAGCCACGGCTCCGAACCAACGTGGTCCCAGAACCAGGAGCACCGCGTGGCACGCGCACCCCGGCAAGGTAGGCCATAACGCCGGGGGGCCGTGGTGCAGTCACCCTAAAGATAGGTGCCGCACTGGGAAAAAGACCCTGCCTCAATGGCTTCTGTTCCAGAAGTACCCTCTCCCAGCATGCCCAGCGAGAGCACTCCCTCCTGATTGGCTGCTGGAAGAAAGCGCCCAAACCTCAACTCCACCGGTGCCACCTGTCGTACCGGGGTGGGATAACACCCCAACAACAACAGAATGAGCCCACAGCACAGTCAAGCCGAAACAGAGACCCCACCTAAACACTGCAAATTGAACTCAGAGTCCTTACACTCTGCTTACCCCTTAAATTTTGACAGCACCGGTTACTTTGAAAGTAACCCGGCGCTACAGAATTATGGGATGTCCAACTTGAAAATGTTCAGAACATAGAACAAAACAGGGGACAACTTCCTCCCTATTTACAAAGAAATTATCTTCTTCCGTCCAGGCTGGGTTCACAATGATACGACACGACAGTTATACGACTTTCATCCTACTTTGCTCTGCGACATCAGTCCTACATCGGTCCTACTTCCATCCGACTTTCATGAACAGGATACTACTCTGATCCAACTTTGTGATAGTCTAACTTGTCCTTTGACCAATCAAAACAATCCCAGTGTGAAATAAATTCCTTTTACTGCTGCTGTAATCACCATGTCGGATGTCCAAAGTCGGATGGTTAAGACAAGGATCCTACTTTGATCCGACTTCAATGATATTCAATGGGCTAAAGTAGGATCAAAGTCAGACCAAAGTAGTACAGGGAGCATTTTCAATGTCGGACCGACTTGTGTCGGACCAGTTAAGACGGCTCTCATAGGGAAACATTGATTTTCACACGTCATGCGACATGAGCTCCCAATGTCGGAGCGTTTGTCGGACCAGTGTGAACCCAGCCTCCTCCTGCACAAACTTGGTTCACTATGTACAGCACCTGCTGATCACTCCTGGGTGGAATTAACTCTCTCTTTGTTAATTCAGCAACAGCCCATTGGATAAAATAACACATGTAGTGAACAGCATCTCCGTTCTGTATTTATTATTATACAGGTTTTATATAGCGCCAACAGTTTGCGCATCGCTTAACAAAATAAAGGGAGACATTACAGTTACATTGCAGTTTGGTACAAGAGGAATCAGAGGGCCCTGCTCATTAGAGCTTACAATCTAAATAATGGGCCAGCTGCGCGGGGGGTGGGGTGGGGTTTGAGGCGAACTCAGCCAGAAGTGGATGTGAGTGCCTGTCAAAACCAGGAGGCAGACAAGTGTAGCTTTCCGACAAAGAAAAAAGAAAAAAAAATGCAAAAAAATTAAAGGAGTTAAAAAACATCTGATGATGCCGCCCCCCCCCCCCAGCCCCCGTTTTACTTACCTGACCCCTCGAAAGTCCCGCACTCGGTCCCGAGAACCTCTTCGCCGCTCATCCTGAGGCGATGGGCGCTGCTGTCAATCACATCCAGTGACGCGCCGAGGGGCGGGGCCGAGTGATACAGTGAGCGGCAATGGCCACTTGCTGTATCACGGGAGCGCGCCTGCAAAGACTCATCACCATGCGAGCTCTCTCGCATGAATGTGATGAGTTCTTGCGAGGAGGACCAGAGACAGCCGCCGAGGGACCCCAGAAGACGTGGATCGGGGCCACTCTGTGCAAAACAAACAGCACAGTGGAGGTGCTATTATTATTTTAAAGAAACCTTTAAGTTACACAAAAGCACATTTTTTCTTAGAGGAACCCTTACCCCCCACATATACGCATGTATGAATGCAAACACACTGATCAGGGGTGCATACACTTGAAAACGTGAATTGCGATACATGTTACATATCGCCTGAATGAGAGCAATATTTCTAGCACCAGACCTCCTTCCTAACACTTAACTGATGACCTATAGGGGGCCTTTGAAGTGTCACCTATAGAAAATACAGGGTACTGAAGTTTGTCGCAATTTCATGGGCGCACACACATTTAGGGTTTGACATGTTGGGTATCTATTCATTCATCTTTTATATTTTACCAATAATGTGGGTCATTTACTGCATTTGTTTCCCTTTAAATTCACTTAAGTGTGTTTTTTACAGAAATTTTACGTTTCCTAGACCTTTGTGGTAGTATCATGTGACTACCACTATTTTATTTTCTAGGGTATCTGCTGTCAGAAAATGTATATGTTTGGGGGGTTTTATGTAATCTTCAGGCCGAAAGTGATTTTTTTAAACATGTCTGCAAAAAATGCAAAAACAGCTCTGGTAGCGAAAAAAGGGGAAAAGGGTTAAAGTTTTTTTTTTTTTTTTAAACTGTTCAGTGTGCATGAAGCCTTAATGGAATTATTTTAATTAGAATGTACATGATACTCAATTCTGTAATATCCTTGCAGATCACATTAGGGGTAATCTTTTGATTGACGCCAGCCTTGGTTCCATCGTCCACCATCTCTATTCTGTGTCCGAATTCTTCAAAGAAATTGCTATATTAAAATTCAATGAGCAATGTATCATGGAAGTGAGCAGATGGCTACACAACTGCACCGGAGCGTTTGATTGGAAGCATGCCTCAGGTTTCGTTGCCGGGTTAGAAGGAAAGAGGTGACGTGTCCTTTAATGGTTCTACACTTGTTGGCTTTATTTGTCAGCTCTTGTCTGTTTATTTTTTTTCTATTCATAAGTACCGGTTCACATTACAGCGACATGAAAGTCGGCACGACTTTGTGAGGCAACTTGAGGCAACTTCGAGGCAACTTCAAGTCGCCTCCAGGGCAGGTGACTTTGCCAGTGGCCAATTAAACAATAATCAGCTCTGTTGGAGACTGGAGAGGGGTTTGCCTGAGAAAACTATTTTCTCTTTCTTGTAAAGTTGCTTCAGTTAAGACACTGATCCGACTTTGGAGGCAACTTCCATTGAAATCAATGGGTACAAGTTGCCTAGAAGCAGGGATGGACTGGCCATTGGAACTACAGGGAGTTTCCCGGTGGGCCGATGGCTCAGTGGGCCGGCTTCAGTGACAGCGGACCGCCGCCCCCCCCCTCCGCTCCTCTATCTCTCCCTTCCCGCAGCGCTCACCTCCTCTCCCTCCCCGCAGCACTCACCTGGGGGGAACAGAGAAGCAGGGGGAGGACCAGAGGAGCAGGGGGGACAACAGAGGAGCATGGGGGAGGGGACAGACAGCTGACTCAACAGCTATGGCCTGGGAGTTTCTTACTTCTGCCTAATCTTGTCCCATAAGGGGGGGCACCGAACTGATTCCTTGCCCCGGGTGAAATAATGTCTAGCTTCCCCACTGGTACTGCCTATAAGAGTACCAGTACCAGCCGTTCTATTCTAATAAATAGAACGGCTAGTGGCTAGTGAAGGGGGAGAGGGGGCTTGGGTGGCCCGGGGGAGGGGGGGTGCGGGAGTTGTCTGGCCGCCATGGGAGAGACCTGTCAAAGTGGGCCAGTCTGGATGAAGTCCAGGGCCAAATTTTTGTCCCAGTCCAGCCCTGCCTAGAAGTCGCCTTGAAGTAGTACAGGAACCTTTTCTGAAGTCGGAGCGACTTTAGTAGTGTACATTAAGACGGCTCTCATTCACTTTAATGTAATTTCTCATGTCCCGCGACTTGGGGCAACACAAGTCGGATCCCAAGTCGCGGTAGTGTGAACGGGCAATAAGGGTTCTTTCACATTGGCAGCTGTGGCGGTAAAAACATGAGGCTGTGCTACGCGGTTTACCGCGCCCCAATAACCTAATGGAATTTTAGCATTACAGCCTGATAGAGCTGTACACATGCCGCATAACTTGATGCTTTGATTCATGGCTGTGACCATTTTAATTCAGAGTTTCACAGGTTGCGCCATCTGTCATACTCGCCCTATGCTATTAATGGGGCTGCACCTCAACCATGAGCTAAATGCTTGGCTTGTAGTTGCAACACGGTCCCACAATATAAAATTGCTATTTGACAATAAAAAAAAAAACAGTTGTGAAAGTTGCATGAATACATTTATAAATAGACCCCCGAGTCTAATACGTGTAATTGTCATCATTAAAAAAAAAAAAAAAAAATAGAAAACCACCAAAAATGAGTAGAAAACGTACACACTTAGGCCCGGATTTCTCGAGATACGGCGCGTAAGGCCCCGTACACACGATAGAATCCATCCGCAGATAAATCCCAGCAAATGGGTTTCTGCGGATAGATCCTATGGTGTGTACACGCCAGCGGATCTGTTTCCGCGGAGAAATCTCCTCTGGGATGGATTCCAGCAGATCGGATATTTGCTGTGCTGCACAACAAATCCATCTGCTGGAATCCATTCCAACGGATGGATCCGCTCGTCTGTACAGACTTACCGGATCCATTCGTCCAAAGGGATTCCCCGCACGCGTCGTAATGATTTGACGCATGCGTGGAATTCCTTATATGACAGCGTCGCGCCCGTCGCCGCGTCATAATCGCGGCGACGGCGCGACACGTCATCGGCAGAGGATTTCCGCGCGGATTTCAATGCGATGGTGTGTACACTCCATCCCATCGAAATCAGCGGAAATCTTTGAGAGGATTTATCAGTGGAAACGGTCCGCTGGACCGTATCTGCGGATAAATCCTCTCGTGTGTACGGGGCCTAAGTGTAAATATGCGCCGTCGTATCTATGCGCCATGCCCATAAACTGAGATACGCCTGAAAATAGGCTTCATCCCACCGACGTAACTTTCCTACGCTGGCGTATCGCGGGCGCATAGTTACGCTGGCCGCAAGTGGCGCTCCCATTTATTTCCTATTCAAATATGGAAATGAGGGAGATACGTCGATTCACGAACGTACTTGCGCCCGGCGCATAATATATGCGGTTTGCGTAAGTCGTACGTCCGGCGTAAAGTTATTCCCCATATATGAGGCGCAACTCATGCTAAGGTATGGACCAGGGAACACAGCCGTCGTATTTTATGTCGTTTACGTAGTACGTGAATAGGGCTGGCGTAGGTTACGTTCACGTCGTAGGCAGTGATCCATCGTATCTTAGGGAGTAGTTCCAACGTGATTCTGAGCATGCGCACTGGGATACGTCCACGGGACGGCGCATGCGCCGTTCGTTTTAAGTACTTGTATGGTACTCTGGAGAGCACAGTGATTAGGGGCTACAGACACTGGCAATAGGGTGACCACATTTTTAAACTACCATTCAGGGACACCCCCCTTTCCAAAAATCAGCTTGTGCTGTAACGAATCACAGCACAGTGATTGGACACAAGAGGTGGGATTTATGATTTCTCCAATCACAAGCAGGGGACGGGGATTGTGCTCCTCCAGGCATTCCTGGCCAGGACAAGTACTGTCAGTGAGTAAAGCGGTGATGTGGCGGCCTTTTTTGGGGGCATCAGATTGGCCCGGGGGGTAGTCGTGTCAGTTTCATTCCGGGACACTGTATTGTTCTGGAATGAAGGTGCCCGGGACAGACCTGCAAAATGCGGGACTGTCCCGGGCAATCCGGGACACGTGGT
Organism: Rana temporaria; assembly: GCF_905171775.1. NCBI lineage: Eukaryota > Metazoa > Chordata > Amphibia > Anura > Ranidae > Rana > Rana temporaria. The sequence continues at coordinate 119,540,113 of NC_053498.1, forward strand.
CACCCTAACTGGCAATGAAAGCATCATAAAAATTCAACATGCTTACATGCTTGATCGAGGGATTCTACTAATTCAGGAGAGGGGAGTTAGATAGAGAAAGGAGCAGAGCAGGGGCGGACTGACAACTCATGGGGCCCCCGGGGAATAGGAGATTATGGGGCCCCCAGGTAATAGATTATGGGGCCACACAGAATACACACACACACAGACAGTATACACACACAGTATTCACACACAGACACACAATATACACACACAGTATACACACACACACAGAATACACATGCACACACTGAAAAGGTACTGGAGAGGCGGGGCAGCTTTAATCTTGGGATTTTTAGACCATAGATTTTTACATACTGTCCCTGGTTTTACTGAGGCTGGCAACCCTGATGGGGCCCCCTAGTGACATGGGGCCCTTGGGTCGGTGCCCGAGTGCTCGAATGGTCAGTGCGCCCCTGGAGCAGAGTATTTCAAGAGAGGAGAGTTAGATAGAGGAAGGAGCAGAGTCCTCCAGCAGAGCAGAGTACAGTATTTCAAGAGAGAAGAGGTAGATAGAGGAAGAGGAAGAGCAAAGTCATCCAACAGTGCAGAGTATTTCAGGAGAGGAGAGTTGGATAGAGGAAGGAGCAGAGTCCTCCAGCAGAGCAGAGTATTTCAGGAGAGGAGAGTTAGTGGAAGTAGCTGTCTTCCAGGAGTGCAAAGTATTTCAGAAGAGAAAAGTGCTAATTTTATGGGCAGCACAGCAGGGGCTTTTCATATAATTGGATAATTGTAGTCTGGGCTTTCTTCGATGAAGGCTGTGCTATATGAGCTAAGAAAATAGTTCTATGTCTGCAGCATACTGGAAACTCTCCCTGTAATGCCCGTATTTTGTTTTTTAGCGACCAACATGAGGACATAGAAATGCGCCTAAAGTCGTCCATGAAGCAGGTTTTGAAATGTAACTTTGAACAGGAAAACATAACCTCCCCGGTGGAGTTACCGCTCGCTGACTGTGTGGTCAGTTGTTTCCTACTGGATGCTATAAGTAAAAATGAAGAGGAATATATGAAGAACATGGAAAAGATCGTAAAGCTTCTGAAACCCGGAGGCCACCTGTTACTTCTTTCAGTAATAAATAAAACTTACATGACTGTTGGGGGGGAACGGTTCAATTTTTTAAAACATGATGAGAGCCTTGTAAGGAACAGCTTGGATAAGCTGGGGTTAGCCATCGATTACTTTTCCTGGCAGAAGAGACGCAATGTGAGCGATCTCACCAATTATAAAGCTGTTATGTTCATCGCAGCCCACAAGGGGGAGTAGCTGATAGTAGTCGACAGCATTCATCTCATTATACTACAGTATCTGCAGGTAACCAGGGCTGGTGCAAGGATTTTTGACACCCTAGGCGAAACCTCATTTTGCCGCCCCCCCTGGCTCCACCCCTGACTCCACCCTCTTTGCCTTGTCCATGTTTACCCCACCTCTTTAACAAAACGCCCATCAATGCAGCCTCACAAGCGCCCATCAATGCATCCTACCAGTCCCCATCAATGCAGCCTACCAGCACCCTTCAAATGCAGTGGGCTTTTCCTGATGTCTTCACGTCCAGAGCAGGTCTATGGGTCGTGATGACATCAGGAACAGTCCACCTGACAAGACACCTAGACTGCAGGGAGGGGGGGTGCAGGAGCCATGGGCAGTGGTGTATTTGATTTTGTGCTGCCCTAGGCAAGACTATAGTTGTCCCACCCCAGCCGATGTGTACCGTTCTTGTCTCAGGGTCTGATGAGGAAGCTGCAGCCAGCCATTCACAGTGAACAACTGTGGCTTTTTTTTTTAGACCCCGAGACATGATTCGTCCAAGTATCATATATAGAATTACTGCCCATGATCTGACGTTCGCAGTGATACCTCACATGTGTGGGGCGACCACTGTTTGCGTGCGTGTAGGACCGGCACGGGAGGAGGGGGGCACTTTAATTTCTTTTTTCTCTACACTGTTGCTTTCATTTTTTTTTTTGCTGTCACAAGCAAAGTAAGCATCCTTGTGACAGCAATAGGTATGTCACTGGTATTCTTTATGGAGAGATCTGGGATCTATAAGACCCCCAAATCCCTCTTCTGCACTTTTTCACTATTGTCTTCCTGATTCTCCTCCTGGCCAATCAGGAATCCCCAATTGGCCTGGTCACATTTCCTGTTCAGCCAGGAGGAGAATGTCTCTGTGTGTGCTGCATCATGCACAGACACCCCACAAGGCAGACGATGTCTTTGAAGGCTGGCCGGGAGAAGTGGTCAGAGTGACCTCCTAAGGTAGGGCATCTGATTGGCACATTCACGTCTGTCTCGCGGGGGGGAGGGGGGAGTTGCTGCCATCCATCTCCCGTGAGACAGTCACCACTGGGTAAGTGCACACCTGTTGGGGGAAGGGTTTGATTGCCCCCTCCACCATAAAATGGTGCACCAGCCGCCACTGGTCTCCTCTCTCCTATAATGAGCTTTGCAGCTGCATCAGGAAAGAGTACACAGTGCTCATGTGTGGCCCAATAAATGGGACAGCGCTCCCTCCTATGCCACTTAGGGGGTGCAGGCAGGCCCGGATTTACTCCCTTTGCCGCCCCAAGGCCGGGTCCTTCAATGCCGCCCCCGCCTGCGCAGTACAGGGGGGGGACATTATCCGCCGGGGGACTTTTTCGGCAGGACACTGGGAAGCAGGGGGGATGCTGCTGCCGAAAATGACATTGAGAACTGGAGGGGGGATGTTGCTGCCAAAAATTACATTGATCATTGGGGGGGGTGCTGCTGCTGAAAATTACATTGAAAACCATCTCACATCCTCTTCCCTCTGTTTTCTTTCCTCTCACCATCTGTGACATTACAGGGGGGGAAATGAAAGTGTCCTCTCCTGTCAGCTGCAGTGCCGCCCCTGCACCCACTGCCGCCCCGAGGTCTGGCCTTGTTGGCCTTGTCTGGAATCCGGCCCTGGGTGCAGGTCCCAACTGCTGCTGTGCTTTTCTGTAAAGCTGAACTTACACTTTAAGGATCAAACACATGTATGCATCTATCTATAGCCAATGCTCATTGAAGCATTTGCGGGGTCCTCTTCATGAGGACCATGGATTAAGATGGTATTAAAATATGGCATTGGTGGGAATTTTACCCCCTTTTTCCCCCTCCTCTCTCTCAGTCCATTTTGTTCTTCTTCCTAGACTTTTTTAATTGTCTTCAACTTATGAACCTATTCCTGAATTTTGAGCTGACAATTGGTGACCCAGAAGTCCTTTACCATAATATACTGCTTTGGGAGTGGATTATGATTTTCATATCTGTGCGTTTTTACTCTTAGAAATGTTTATATGCTCTATCATCAGCGGTCTCCAACCTTTTCACTGCCGGGGACTGGTATTGTGTGGCCAAATTTTCCAGGGACCCGGGGAGGGTTTGGGGGGCGACTGTGGTTGGTGATGATAGGGGCTGGGTGATATTGTTGCCACTCACTGGTAGGGTTTTAACAGGAATTTCTGTGCAGTCAAATTGTATGTATGATGTACAGTATTTACAGATCATTAGCAGAGAGGTTTGACTGCACAGAGACTCCTATGGAAACACTATCAGTGAGTGGATCACTGCACAGAGCTCACTGAGCACATCAGATCACCAGGCTCATGCATCCATGTGTTTGCTGTGTCCTGGGGCGTCAGAAGGAGGAGAGCACCTGACACTTATTGACAGGGGGCGGAGCTTCACTTGCCTGCCCGCCGCTCATCCCCTGCTGTGCGGCTACAATGAAGGGCTATTATATACAATTGCCACACAGCAGGGAATGAGCGGCAGGTAAGGGAGTGAAGCTCCGCCCCTTCTAGTAAATGGCTGCTGCTCTCCTTCTTTTGATGCCCCAGAGGAAAAGCAAACACATACAGGTCCCCTGTTGCCGACCAACAAGAGACGTAGCCCTGGGCAGCAATTAAAGCGGCCACCAATAGAGATCGAGCTTCCGCCATCCCCCTGCCCCAACAGGCTTCGGATCGGCAGTGGGCCATGGCCCAGGGGTCGTGAACCCCTGCTCTATCTGACACTGTGGCTCCTGTGTGAGCACATCTATTACTGTTTTCCCTTCTTGAGATAAATAAAAATAATTAAATTATAACAATTAACATCAGATTTAATATATGTATTACACATTAAAAAATAACATATGATTCAATGCATAAAAATTCCTAGTAGTTTATAAGGAGATAATAATAACATACAGTTAATTGAATAATTTTGTGTAGAAAAAACAAAATGGATGACTTTTTGTTTTACAATAGTACAACCGATAAATTACTATTTGTATGTTACTTATTTGTATTACCTAATTATACATACACAATACTAGAGATGAGCAGAGTATTTCAATGAAATTGATTTTGTTGATAGCAAACAAATATCTTAAATGTAAATGTTGCTCAATAAACTTTGTAATTTGCTTGCAATAAAAAAAGTCTACTCCCTCTGTCTTTTTATTTTTAAATGGGGGGATTTGGGGCAGTTAAGATTATTTAATTTCAAATAAAAGTTCAATAAAGTGGCAGCAAAATGGTGGTGGGGGGACCCACAGCTCATGAATATGTACAAATGTTATGTCAACAGTATAGTAACAAAGGGTTATAACCCCTATCAGTAACAGGGGCACAGACAGTAGTACCTAACTATACCCAGGAATTCTCAAACCTGTTTCTTTGTGATGTGATGGTGCCAATCATGACTAGCCTCTCATTCCCCAGGTATCTGGTTTCTTTCATTGCAATGGCAAACTTACCTCTATTAAAGGGGTTGTAAATGTTTGTTTTTAATTTTCTAAATAGGTTCCTTTAAGCTAATGCATTGTTGGTTCACTTACCTTTTCTTTCGATTTTCCTTCTAAATGTTTTTTTTCTTTGTCTGAATTTCTCACTTCCTGTTTCTCCTCAGTAAGCTTGCCCCATCATCTGAGCCGTTCTGGCTGGGGGTTAGTCAGCCAGAACAGCTTACTGAGGAGGAACAGGAAGTGAACAATTCAGACAAAGAAAACAAAACCTATATCGTATCGTATCGTGGCTGTGCACGCCACTTAATCATAGGGTATGATTAAGTGGCGTGCACAGCCACGATACGCGTGAGGGAAGTGAGCCGTTGGTGACGTCGTCTCTGCTCTCGGCTGGGAGTGGAGATACTACTGTGTTTGATGTCTGATGTTTGAGATCCTTAACTGAAATGTGAGTGTTTACTATGTCTATATTAAAATTATGCTGACGTTTTTACACTATTGTGAGCGTTATTCCTTCCATATGTGCCTTATGGGGAGTCATTGATTCAAATGAAGAGGGACTTGTACACTGGCTAAGCGCTGCCTTTGTGGAGTGAAGTTGATCTGCAACGCTGCTGCATTTGGAGGGAAAGAGGAGCTGCCATTGGAAATTCACATAAGGCTTATTTTAAGCCTCTTAGAGGTAAGAGGCTGGTGAGACTGGGCACTTGGGGAGTGAAGCACTTTCTGAGCTAGTTCTGAGCACTGCACATTTGGAAAACGTTGTGGACTTTTTGCATCTTTTTTTGCATGTTTGGATTTTTGATCCCTTTTTTTTTTTGCACTTTCAATGCGTTTTTGCACAATTGCATGAAGATATTTATTTTTATTGTTTATATTGGACTCATTTTGCACATCCAGTGCCGTTTGCTGAATTTAGTTTCAATGTATGGATGCACCTGATTAGCACTTATTTAATTGATCCGGAATTTTGGAATTTTGCACCTTTAATGCGTTTTTGCACAATTGCATGAAGATATTTATTTTTATTGTTTATATTGGACTCATTTTGCACATCCAGTGCCGTTTGCTTGAATTTATTTTCAATGTATGGATGCACCTGATTAGCACAAATATCATGCACCTTAGTGCTGCACATTTTTGATGTTGTATTTTGTCATGCACTTAGTGCATGGAAATTGCATGGGATTTTAGATTATTTATTTACTAATTATTATTCTTAATTAGGGGGCAATATTTACTTGCCAAAGGTGGAAGTGCAAGTGCAAGTCGTTCAGAGATTGGCTTGTTCATGAGATATTTTTATTTTTTTTATTTTATTATTATATATTTATGTGTGTATTTATTTATTTTTGTATGTATTTATTTGGATTTATTTATGTGTGACTTTTATTTATTTATGTGTGTATTTATTTATTTATTTTTGTATGTATTTCTTTTTATTTATTTATGTATAGATTTATTTTGCTAAGGACAAACGCAACTGTCTGTGTAGTACACCGATGAAAGGAACGTGGGGTGTCCGCACACACACTTTATTAAACAATCACTTTATTTACTGTACAGGATTTATAATTTCATCAACAGTTTGCGCAGCACTTTACACCAATGAGGGCAGACAGGACAATTATTATACAATTCATGCGCAGCACCGCCACTGCCTATGTGGGCACTCCAGTGATGGGAAGCAGGTGAAGGTGGCTGTGTAGACACAATGGGCCAGATTCTCATACATTAACGTTGCTCCTGGGCAGCGTAATGTATGTGCTGTACGCTACACCGCCGCAGGTTTACAGGTTTACATCCTGATTCTCAGAACACTTACCTGTAAACTTGCGGCGGTGTATCGTTAATTCGCTCGGCGCAAGCCCGCCCAATTCAAATCGGGCGGGCACCATTTAAATTAGGCGCGCTCCCGCGCCGAGCGTACTGCGCATACTCCGTCGGGTAAATTACCCGACGTGCATTGCGCTAAATGACGTCGCCCCGACGTCATTTGCTTAGACGTTTACGTAAATGGCGTCCAGCGCCATTCACGGACGTCTTACGCAAACAACGTATTTTTTTTAAACTTCGACGCGGGAACGACGGCCATAGTTAACGTTGGTTGCCCCTGCTAATAGCAGGGGCAACCTTACGCGTCGCGTACGCTACGGAAACTACGTAAATTCTCAGCGTCGGACGCGCGTAGGTTCGGGAATCTCGCGTACTTACCTCATTTGCATAGATGACGGGGAAAACGACGATGCGACACCTAGCGGCGGGAAAAAAAAATACTTTTAAGATCTGACAGCGTAACAGCCTTACGCATGTCAGATCTAATGGGTATCTATGCGCAACTGATTCTAAGAATCAGTCGCATAGATACCCTGGGCCAGATTAGGAGTTACGACGGCGCTAATGGTGTTGCGCCGTCGTAACGCCTTTGAGAATCTGGCCCATAGGTGGGCGAGTCTGTGTGCAGGGAGGGAGGGGGCGGGGGTTTGCTGGTGCTCTGACAAGCGGATGCATTCAGGTGATACAAAAGGTAATTACTGGGGAATGAACTGATGGAGAAAATGGAATTAAGCGATCGTGCGACTCTGTTTCCAAACAAAATTGACGCCCTTTTTTTGCACAAATTGAGCTTTCTTTTGGTGGTATTTGATCACCACTACAGTTTTTATTTTTTGCGCTATAAGCAAAAAAAAGAGCGACAATTTTGTAAAAAAACATAATTCTTTACTTTCTGCTATAAAACATAACAACAAAAAATGTCTTCATCAATTTAGGCCAATAATGTATTCTGCTACATATTTTTGGTAAACAAAATTACAAAAAGCATAAATTAATTGGTTTGCGCATAAGTTATAGTGTCTACAAACTATGGAATATTTATTTATTTTTTTGCCAATTTTTTTTGCTGCAATTATGGGTACGGCGAGGCTGCAATTATGGGCACGGCGAGGCTGCAATTATGGGCACGGCGAGGCTGCAATGATGATGCACGGTCAGGCTGCAATGATGGACATGGTGAGGCTGCAATTATGGGCACAGTGGGGCTGCAATAATGGGCACAGCAAGGCTGCAATGATGGGCATTGTGAGGCTGCAATAATGGGCACAGTGAGACTGCATTGATGGGTAAAGTGAGACTGCAATGATGGGCACAGTAAGGCTGCAATGGTGGGCACAGTGAGGCTGCAATGGTGGGCACAGAGAGGCTGCATTGATGGGCAGTGAGGCTGCAATGATGGGCAGTGAGGCTGCAATGATGGACACAGTGAGGCTGCCATGATGGGCACAGTGAGGCTGCCATAATGGGCACAGTGAGGCTGCCATGATGGGCACAGTGAGGCTGCCATGATGGGCACAGTGAGGCTGCATTGATGGGCACAGTGAGGCTGCATTGATGGGCACAGTGAGACTGCGTGGACTGGCAGAGAGGCTGCATTGATGGGCACAGTGAGGCTGCATTCATGGGCACTGTTGAGGCTGCATTGATCTCCTGAAACATGCCCGCAGCCTCCGACATCTCCTGTACCATGCCCGCAGCCTCCGACATCTCCTGTACCATGCCCGCAGCCTCTGACATCTCCTGTACCATGCCCGCAGCCTCTGACATCTCCTGTACTATGCCCGCAGCCTCTGACATCTCCTGTATCATGTCTGCAACCTCTGACCATCTTGTCTTATATCATGTCTGCAGTCTCTGAGGGAGTCTGGAGAGGAGTCAAGAATGGAAGATATATAGTATAGACCTATGTGCTTTTATATCTGTCTTATGTATATATAATACGCTCTTCAAATCAGTTTTAAAATGCATGGTTTTCCCTTTTATGAACAAGAAAATAATGACGTTATGCTGTTACGCTGGTAAAGGTTTGTTTTTTATTTTCTAAATAGGTTCCTTTAAGCTAGTGCATTGTTGGTTCACTTACCTTTTCCTTCGCTTTGCCTTCTAAATATTTTTTTTCTTTGTCTGGATTTCTCACTTCCTGTTTCTCCTGTACAATTGTAAAGCATGTCTTGTTTGGTATCAATTTTCTCAGCGTAAGGTAATTTTTTATACTTTATCAAACAAGTGGACAATCTATTATGTTTTTGTGCATTAAAAATTAAAAAAGTGTATTTTCCCAAACAAATTGTGTTTGAAAAATCGCTGCACAAATACTGTGCAGCCATCCCATAGGAGGAGGACGTTGTCTATGTACCTAGCCCATAAAACGAGGGAGGGAGGTCTATCACAATAGACAACGTCCTCCTCCCACTTGGCCATGAAGAGGTTAGCGAGGCTGGGGGCAAACTTAGCCCCCATAGCCACGCCACGCCTCTGAAGGAAGAATCTCTGGTCAAACCAAAAATAGTTATGAGTTGTTGCGAACTCAAGCAGCTCATGGATAAAAGATTTCTGCTCGTCCCTAATAGAATGTTCACAACTCAAAAAATGCTTAACCGCTTCAACCCCAAGGTGTTGGGGGATGCAAGTGTATAAGGACGCCACGTCGGCAGTCGCAAGAAGAGAGTCGCCTTTTATCTCATTACTCTCCAGGAGTTTAATGGTGGAGGTTGTATCCTTAAGATATGAAGGGGTTAGTTTGACTAAAGGTTGCAAGTAGAAATCAATGTATCGACCTATACGTGACGTAATCGAATCGATTCCACTCACGATAGGTCTGCCAGGTGGATTCAATGGATCCTTGTGGATCTTAGGTAGATGGTATATGGTTGGGATTCTTGGAGCAATGGGTACCAAAAAGGCTTTTTCTTTTTTATTCAAAATAAATGAACTGTAGCCTCTGGATACTAAATTTGCCAATTCCTTTTTAAAAGTATTGGTGGGATTATTGGGTAAAACCTGATAAGTTTCTGAATCCCCTAAGATGCGATTCATCTCTGCAATGTAGTCAGTTTTGTTCATAACAACTATACCTCCTCCTTTATCGGCAGGACGCACGACAAGGTCCTTACGATTACACAAAGAAAGGAAACCCTCCTTCGGTAAAGGATGTGTATAAACTTTTTTGACAGACAAAGCTTCCAAGTCTTTGAGGACCAAGTCTTTAAACACATTGACTGAGGAAGAAACTGGAACAGCAGGGTTAAACAGTGAGGGGTTAGAAAGACCTGAATGCACAGTCCCTGATGTTGCAGCTCGCTCCATATAGGGTGTTGTGTCTGAAATGAAATGTCGCTGGATATTAACCACTTGCCGTCGCCGCACCGTCGAAATACGTCCACAAGGTGGCTCTGCTGGGCGAGAGCACGTAATATGACGTCCTCTCTCCCAGCGATCGCCGCCGGGCACACGCGATCGCTCGGTACAGAGCGGGGAACGGGAGCTGTGTGTGTAAACACACAGCTCCCAGGCCTGTCAGCAGGGGAAATGCTGATCTTTGGTTCATACACTGTATGAACCGAGGATCAGTGTTTCCCCTAGTGAGGCCACCCCCCCCCCACAGTAAGAACACACCCAGGCATACTTAACCCCTTCCCCGCCCCCTAGTGTTAACCCCTTCACTGCCAGTGGCATTTTTATAGTAATCCAATGCATTTTTATAGCACTGATCGCTATAAAAATGCCAATGGTCCCAAAAATGTGTCAAAAGTGTCCGAAATGTCCGCCATAATGTCGCAGTACCGAAAAAAAAATCGCTGATCGCCGCCATTACTAGTAAAAAAAATATAATAAAAATGACATAAAACTACCCCCTATTTTGTAAACGCTATAACTTTTGCGCAAACCAATCAATAAACGCTTATTGCGATTTTTTTTTACGAAAAATATGTAGAAGAAAACGTATCGGCCTAAACTGAGGAAAAAAAATGTTTTTTTATATATTTTTGGGGGATATTTATTATAGCAAAATGTAAAAAATATTCATTTTTTTAAAAATTGTCGCTCTATTTTTGTTTATAGCGCAAAAAATAAAAACCGCAGAGGTGATCAAATACCACCAAAAGAAAGCTCTATTTGTGGAAAAAAAAGGACGCCAATTTTGTTTGGGAGCCACGTCGCACGACCGCGCAATTGTCTGTTAAAGCGACAGAGTCCCGAATCGCAAAAAGTACTCTGGTCTTTGGGCAGCAATATGGTCCGGGGGGTAAGTGGTTAAGTTTCCGGACACATTTTTTAACATCTATAAAGGTGTCAAACTTGCTCAATTTGTGCGGGGGAGCAAATTTGAGACCCTTGTCTAGGACAGCAATTTAATTTGTTGTAAGTTCTTTACCACTAAGGTTGAACAGTCCTAGACCTAATGTACCTTTCTCTTTTTCCTTTGGTGTCTTTTACCTCCCCTAATTTGTTTTATTGACACTGAACATCTGTAAAATGTGCTGTTGTTATAATAATTAGGACTTTTACATTCACCTGTTCCTTGTCTCTATGCCTCATTGCAAACTTGCATACCTAACTTTCTATCATTGTGGGTACATCTACCTGTCATCCTCGTCTTTGTTTTATTATTTAGGACATGAATGCAGGTCAGGGACTACAGTCCTCGGTTGAGGTGGTGTCTAGTTACATTGGTCAACACATTTTTACTTTAGTCTTTCCTCTTGTATTTTTATTTTGACTGATTTATTTTTTAATTCTTACAAACATTTTAAACTTGCAGATATTATATTGACAAATAAACATATTAAACATATTGGAAAAGAATCATATTTGAACCCATGTGGAGATCATCCCTCAGTCAGGTGCATCTACATGACTGTTCTGGCCTGGGAAAATAAATAACAGTTATTTGATAATATTGAATGGCATGCTAATGAATATGCTGGTTTATTCCAGATTACTATAAATTGAAAGTCAGCATTAGGATTGTATAATAGAAAGTAGATACCAAAGAGGTGAAATAAGGTCTGTTCAGCATTGTAGGACAATGGATTCCTCATCACCTAAATTCTATCATATACATGGAATGGATACCAGAGATTATTTAGATATATATTACTCTGACAAAGAAGACATGGCCTTTGCAGATGATTCTTTGAGATTTCCGATCATGAATCTCCACTACTGGTTCTGCCGAGGTATGTATAATTTATATCAGTAGATTAAATATACAAGACATCTTTATATTAAAAAAAATAGGGGCTTGTTCACACATGTGGCTATTATTGCTGCCCCTCTGCATTGGACTGCTTTTCAGAGGGGATTTGACAGGCAGTGAGGAAGTGATATGTCACCTCCTCACTGCCTGTTTTAACCCTCAAAATGAGGACTCATTGCGCCACAAACACATACATTTAGGTAGATTCAGTAAGAGTTAGGCCGACTTATCAGTAGATAAGCCGACCTAACTCAGAATCTACGCCGACTTATGTTTAAGCGTATGCTCAAACAGAGATATGCTTAAACATATCTAAGATACGACGGCTTGCGCCGTCCTATCTTAGATTGCAATATTTTGGATGGCCGCTAGGTGGCGCTTCCATTGCGGTCGGCGTAGAATATGTAAATGAGAAGATACACCGATTCACGAACGTACGCCCGGCCGACGCAGTACTTTTACGCCGTTTACGTAAGAGATAGGCCGCGTAAAGTTAGAGCTAGGCCCTATTGGAATAATAATGTCAAGTATGGCCACTGTTCCCGCGTTGAAATTCGATTTTTTTACGTCGTTTGCATAAGTCGTCCGTGAATCGGGATTTACGTCGTTTACGTCCACGTCAAAATCAATAGGCCCGTGCGGCGTACTTAGCCGCAATGCACACTGGGAAATGTAGGCGCCCGGCGCATGCGCAGTAAAAAAAAACGTAAAAAACGTGAGGTCAAGCGCCATTAACATAAAATACGCCCCCCTTAAACACATTTGAATTAGGCGCCCTTACGCCCGCCGATTCAGGCTACGCCGACGTAACTTAGCAGGCAAGTACATTGTGAATCATGCACTTGCCTCACTAACTTACGGCGGCGTAGCTTAAATTCCTTAAGCTACGCCGCCGCAAAGTTACGCCAACGTACCTGAATCTACCTAATTGCAAGCGGTTATAGGGCTGTTGCGGTGCAGCCACATTTACTTGAAGTGCATAATGACAAAAAAAAACATTAGGGGGTTTAATTGTTGCCATGGCTGTGAAGCAAAGCATTGTGATCGTGGTATGTGTACAGCCTTGAGCAAATGCATATCTGTATTTAGGTGGGCATACAGGGGGCAGTAAAATAGCAGCTCAACCCCCTGTTTTTACCTTCTCAAGCCCTTCCCCCTTCCCTTGACCACCAATTTTAACCAGCCCTAATGCCGCGTACACACGACAGTTATTCATGTCATGGAAAAAAACAAAGTTTTTCTCGACGTGATTCCTCTCAAGCCTGCCTTGCATACACACGATCGTGATAAATGAAATGCTCGAGCAAAGCGCGGTAACGTACAACACGTACGACGGCACGTTCGAATTCGAATGGCACCACCCTTTGGGCTGATTATGCAAATTTCACTTCTAAGAACTTGCATCTGAGCATTTTTTCCCCCTCGCTAAAGCGTAGACACAACCGTTTTTTAACGACGAGAAAAACGACAATGTGAAAAACGTAGAGAAAAATGCTCTGGAGCCTACACACGACTGTTTTTCACGACCAATTAAAAAAATTGCATTTTTCTCGTCATGAAAAAACGGTCGTGTGTACGCGGCATAAGAGTATCAGTCGTATACATAAACACTTGTACATCTGCCTGGTATTGTGGCTACCTAGAGGAGCCAGTTGGAAATGGAAGTCCCCATAGCTCCAATGTAAATAATGTTAATAGAATATGCTCTATTTCTTATCAGAGAATTCATTTGTTTCTCTAGAAAAAAAATATATATTTGACTGAGTTTGTATACCACCAATGAACACAAAATAGAACATAATGCTAAAGTAGAATAAAACTATAATTAATCATTGAAAAAACTGAAGTTTGGGCTTTTACTGTTAGGGCCCATTTGTATGTATTTTTTTTTTCTGTGTTGTATTGAACTGCCTCAGATTATTATTGTTTTGTAGTATGTTGAAGTTTTTTGGGCCATTACAAAAAGTGTTTACTATGTGATTTTGGGTTCTCCCCCTTTCCTCCCCTCCGTTTTAGTGCTAGTTTGTTCAATCCTGGCAAGACCCTCAAAGTTATTCCATGTTCCCTCAGTCACTATAAGTATTTCACAGAGACAGAGCTTAGTAAAGTTATTGGCCCGAAATTCACAGACAGCGGCGCACATTTATGCCGCCGTAGCGCATCTCAATATACGCTACGCCGACGCAGCGCAGACAGGCAAGCATGGAATTCAGGAAGCCAGTGCTCCCAAAGCTGCGTCGGCGTGGCGTAGATTTCGAAGGCGCAGGCCGGCGTAGGTGGAAGTGGGTGTGACCCCATGCAAATGATGGTCCGAGCGTGGTGCAATGTTTTACGCCCGGCGTATCATGAACAGCGCATGCGCAGTGACACGAACGCATGCACTGCACCCCTATGCGCATGCTCACAACCACACCAGCACAACTTCCTTAGATACGCCGGACCAGTTTCCGCGGACATGTCCGACCGTGTGTACGGCTTAGCAGACAGGTTTCCAGCGGACAAAAGTTTCTTAGCATGCTTAGAAACTGGTCCGCTGGAAACCTGTCCGTTGGACATGTCCGCTGGTTAGTACGTCTAACCAGCGGACTGAAATCCCGCGCATGCGTCAAATTGATTTGACGCATGCGTGGAAGCATTGAACTTCCTGGTTTACGCACGTCGCTGCGTCACCGTCACCGCCACGTCACCGCATTCTCTGTCCGCGGGGATTTTGGTCTGATGGTGTGTACACACATCAGACCAAAATATCCCAGGAGACATGTCCGATGAAAACGGTCCGCGGACCGTTTTCATCGGACATGTCTCCTCGTGTGTACAGGGCCTCAGTGTCACACAGCTGCATATAGCAAGGAAGCGTTTCCCTTACAAGGACCTGGGACTTAATGTGAGTCCACAAAAGGTTAAAGGGGTTATAAAGTATTTTTTTTTTTAAATGTAGTGCCTGTGTACTTTCAGTCCAGGTGCTATCTTAAAGGGGGATGAGAGAGTTAGTTTACTCTCATCCAGCTAATTTATGTAAATTAGGCCTCTACTCTAGCTGGGCTGTACTTCCAGTTCATTTTGTGTTCCAGAGATACCGTTCCATCTCTGGGCGACAGGTGGCAGCAGTGGAGCTCAGTCTGAAGCGCCTCTTGCCAGCAGCCAATCAGAGGAGTTTCTCCCTCGCGGGGCATGGTGGGGGAGGGTACTTCTAGAGCGAACGCCATCTTGTATGTGTTCTGTTCCTGGTTCCGGGTGCTGCACCCACCTTCAGGGTGTGCGCACATCACTGGCCCCGGCGATATGGCCTACCCGGGGCGCACGTGCTACGCGGTGTCCTTGGTTCTGGGACCACGATGGCCCAGAGCAACTGAAGATGTGGCGGGGCCCCAGTCATCCACTGGGTCCCCAAAATTCTGAAGAAGATCCCAAGTGAGTTGTGCTGTTCGATGGGGAGTCAGTCTGAGGTGAGCCCGGAGGCAGGTGATCCAACAGGGCCTAGACAATCCATCGGGGATCGAGGTGACCGGACACTGACAGTTTGTTTGATGGCAACCTGTCAGTCGGTGACCATTTGAGAGACTACCTGAGGGAGATTCAGGCAAATTCGCATTTATTGAGAAGGATTCGCTCTATCATCTACGCTCCAGAGCACGGGCCTGTGGCAGAGGTTCCACTCTTATTTCTATTTGAGCCAAGTCTGTGGCAGAGACTTGTTCCTTTTCAAGTTCCGAGTGATACCCTGGCTGCCAGGTCGGTGTGAGAGGCCTGTCCAGGTACACTATACCCACTACGGCTGGAGTGGCGACGAGGAATTAGAGTCCTATTGGAAGCAGGATTGTTTCCGTCATCCATAGGCCTGAATCTGCAAGTTCTCCTTTCACCAACCTATCTCTATCAACCTCAAGTCAATTGTTTGCCGTGCTGGGCAAAAATAAAAGCACAGAAAACGACACCCTGCTGTTTGGACATTCTGTCATTGCTCTCATCATCATCATCATCATCATCATCATCCCTAGACACATCACAGAGGTAACATAACATGCCGACCCAATCTAACCAGCGGCTCCTGCGGGGGTGAGCGCTACATAAATAACAAACATGTTATACTTACCTCCACTGTGCAGCTCATTTTGCACAGAGTGGCCCGAACCTGGTCTTCTGGGGTCCCTTGGTGGCTGTTTCGGCTCCCCCCGCAAGGACTCAACACCTTAATGCGAGCGAGCTTGCATGGTGTTGAGTGCTTGCGGGCGCACTTGTTACCGGTCCCAAAATATAGATTAAGGGAACCGATGATTGTAGACGTACTGATGTGATGTGATCATCTCGGCGGGTACTACAAAAATACACGAACAGGAGAATATATGACCATGCTTCTTTATGATGTGAAATGAGTTTCACTTTTACATAACAATACATACAGTTTTTTTATAGTTACATGTTTATAATCGCTAACATAACAACAGTACAGATTGGACTGAAATACTTTTAAAACATAGCTGCAACAATGAATACCATTATATTTTAATAAACATCCATTTTCCTTTTTTTCTGTGTTATAGACACTTATCTTTATCACACTTTAGCTGTGTCACAATGAGAATTACACTGCATTGCTTATAAATATAAATCCTGAAGCAATTCTCTCTTTTGACCACTAGATGGCGCATCTTGCATAAATGTACAAGCAGTGTATAACCTGTCCATGTGGCTATTAATCCTATATCATTTTACCATGTGCTTCTAATATATATAACTTTGCATAAATCAGGTTGAAATATACCCATATATAACAGTCTAGTGCTTGCAATAAACAGTTGCTCCGACCAATACAATAGTCCTAGGGTTTTTCGCTATTTTCACTGCTCTCAACACATGTTGCTTTGAAAGTCTAATTACAGCCAAACTATTGCACAAAATCTACTTAAACTTTCTCCTGCATCTGCTCTAGATGTTTAGGAATCGTTCTAGTACAGTTTAGTAAGAATGAGAAAGGTTTAAAGTACATACCTACAAAAATACACGAACAGGAGAATATATGACCATGCTTCTTTATGATGTGAAATGAGTTTCACTAAGTCACATGGTGCATGTGGCCTTATATAGACTCTGTTCGGGTACCCTCTCTGCCATCTACTGGTTGTTTTATAGAATAGCAGGATATCAAAAAATAACAATAAAAATAAATGAATGTAGGCTATGGGGTGCCTGTTTTGTCTTTCAAGTGATACCCCAGCCCGTCACACTCTCCCCTCCTTTAGTTAATGGCTCCTGACATTACACTGAATTGTACTCTGAACTCTATTGAGTGATTTAAGAAACCCAAATAGGTACTTGCTGCCACCACGGAGCTATGTTAACTACCTGGTATGTCATGGGAGTAGCTAGCATTGTAGGAGTTTGTACGGTGTGAATCTGACTTGGTCTGTAGGTTGGCTGACCTAGTGTATCATATGTAAAGATCTCTTTAGACTTAGTTTGCCTGGTAGATCTTCTTACAGGAGTTGAGTCTTCTCCATCAACATCATTCTCTCTTAGCATATCTTGGCTCACCGGTAAGTCTTGACTTAATGGGTGTAATTCTGCAGTGTCTAGTTCCACCATGTCTGAAGCCCAAACTTGGTCACCAACTACTGTTCCATCATTTTGTTCTTGTTCAAGATTGGGTGTGGTAGTTGTAGGATAGAACTCTGGAGCAGAAATTCTTAATGGCGGTTTCTGTACGTTCTGAGAGTTTTGTTGAGGCACAACGTGATCATGACTTTCTGTAGTCTCTGGTACACAAGAATAATACCATCTTTCATCATCGGAACCTTCCTTCTCCTGGTTCAGATCCATGCTAGTCTCTTTCCTGTTACTTGATTGTCTTTTATTCATCGGTACTCTTGGAATGTGTCTTTCAATGGGTAGGTCATTTACTGGTAGTAACAGATTTCTGTGCAGTACTCGAATAGTCTTTTTACCACTTTCAGGCTGAATTTTGTACACAGGCCCATCTTTGATTCTTTCTACTACTTTGTGTACTGATTCTTCCCAGTATGAACGAAGTTTACCAGGACCTCCTCTTTCAGAGAGATTTCGTACTAAGACCCGATCACCCGGTTGGAGAGGTGCTCCTTTTATCTTCTTGTCATAGTACTTCTTCCCTTTTGCAGATGATTTTTGGCTATTCTCGGATGCGATCTTGTAAGCTTCTTGCATTCTGGATGCCCATTTCTGAGTAAATGTTGGTTGACTTTCTGATTCCTTTTCCAAATTTAGATTGAGCATTAGGTCAATCGGCAAACGAGGAGATCTCCCATACAATAGAAAGAATGGCGAGTATCCAGTGGCTTCATGCCTGGTGCAATTGTATGCATGAACCATGTGTGGAAGATGTTCTTTCCAATCTGACTTTTTCTCTTCCTCTAAGGTACGAAGCATCTGTAACAAAGTACGGTTCAGTCTCTCCACTGGGTTACCCTGTGGATGGTATGGGGTAGTTCTTGAATGAGAAATCCCTGCCAATCGTTGCAATGTCTGAAACAAGTTGTTTTCAAATTCTCTTCCTTGATCATGGTGGAGTTTCTCTGGATATCCAAAACGTGGTATGAAATCTTGAAAAATCTTTTCTGCTGCCGTTTTTCCAGATTTGTTCTTAGTTGGATACGCTTGTGCAAAGCGTGTGAAATGGTCTACCATTACGAGTATATACTCATATCCTCCTTTGCTTCTCTCCAAGTGGAGGTAATCAATGGATACTAGCTCCAAGGGTGAACTGGTAGTAATCCCACCCATAGGTGCTCTTTCTGGGATATTTGGACGCTTTTGTTTGATGCAGTTACACGTCTTCAGCACATATTCATCAATGTCTCTTTGCATAAATGGCCAGTAAAACCGTTCACGTGCTAGGTGGATTACCTTGTCAGTGCCAATGTGACCCATGTCATCGTGAAGGCTTCTTAAGACCAATGGTTTTAGCTTTTCTGGTAGAACTAGCTGTTTTCGGGTTCCAGAGTGTCGATATAGGATTCCTTCCTCCACTATGAGTTTGTTCCATTCGTGTATCAAACGTCTTGTTTTACTGGTCATACTCTCCTTTTCTTTGTGGTTTGGAGTCCAATTGTTCTCCTTAAGCCAGACCACTTCTCTAATGTTGGTATCGTCTTCTTGTAATGCTCTGATATTCTCCTGAGTCATTGGGCAGATTGTCCGTCCTTTCAGCAATTCTTCTGCCACATCACTTTCTGAGTGAAGAGTCAATGAGGCCACCCATGGTGCCTCTTCTTCGTTGACAGCTTTGCTCCCTTGCCACATAGCTGACACAACCTCGAATGGTACAAGCTCTGTGTACTCACTCAGATTCTCAGTGAGTTCCACCGGAAATCGTGACAGTGTATCCGCGTCAGCATTCTGTTTACCTGGCCTGTACTTGATATCGAAGTGGAAATCGGCCAGCTCACCAACCCAGCGATGACCCACAGCATTCAGTTTGGCGGTACTCAAGACGTATGTCAATGGGTTGTTGTCTGTATAGACTGTGAGTGTTGGAGCGTAATACAGGTAATCTCTGAATTTGTCACAGATTGCCCACTTCAGAGCTAAAAACTCAAGTTTACCAGAGTGGAGATGGTAATTGCGTTCCGCTGGGGTCAATGTTCTGGAGCCAAATCCAATAACACGAAGGTGTTCTCCTTGTCGTTGGTACAGTACAGCACCTAGGCCTTCATTGGAAGCATCAGTGTGTAAGACGAAGGGTAAGTCAAAATCAGGGTATGCTAGTATCGGTGGATTGGTTAGCATGTCCACCAATCTGACTACCACAGCTTGATGTTTGGGTGTCCATTGGATCGGTGTTTTAGATGGCACTTGTGTTTTATTCCCGTCTCTCTTTGTAGGTTCCCCGCACCGGTTTTTGGTGATGGATGTAGCAGATTCTTTCTCAGTGTTCTGCAAAAGTTCGTACAGTGGTTTAGCAAGTCGAGAGAAATCTTGAATGAAGGACCTGTAGTAGCTCAGGAATCCTAACAAAGTTCTGACTTCTCCAACTGTTTTTGGTTCTTTCCTTTTCAACTGCAATACTGCTTCAAGATCACTTGGGTCAATTTTTATGCCTTCTTCTGACACCATTCGCCCAAGGTATCGAATCTGTCGTTTAAAGAGTTCACACTTCTTCGGTCTAAGTTTGATACCATGCTCGCGCATTCGACTAAGCACTTGCCTAAGATCATCGACATGCTCCTGAAAAGTTTTGGAGTAGCAAAGTACGTCATCCAGGTATGGAGAACAACATTTGTCTCTGATGCCCTCTAGTACATTCTCCATGCATCTCTGAAAAGCTGCTGGGGCATTAGTTAATCCGAACGGAATGCGATTCCACTCCAGGAGTCCCCAGGGGGTGCTGAAAGCTGTCAGGTGTCTGGAGTCTTCGTGCACAAAGCCTTGATGATACGCACTACCCTGGTCCAGGATTGAGAACCATGTAAATCCTCCTAAGCTATCCAGCAGATCTTGTATTCTAGGTAGTGGATGTCGATCTGGAATAGTCTTCCGGTTTAACTCCCTAAAGTCCACACATAGTCGTAGGCTCCTGTCCTTCTTCCGAACACAGACAACTGGTGACGAGTATGCAGAAGAAGATTTCGTTACCCAACCTTGGTCAAGAAGGTTTTGGACATATTCTTTCACTTCCTGATATAGGGGTTTCGGTATCGAATTGTAGCGTTTCTGGACAGGAGTTTCATCTTTCAGATTTATCTTCAGTTTCAGGTTTGGAATGCTTCCTATGTCTCCCTCATCTCGAGCAAAGACATCTGATTCGTCATATAACATTTGTCTCGCTATCTCCTGTTCTTCTTCTGCGAGATTATCCAAATTGACAGGTGGGTGCCACTTAACAAATTCGTTAGTGGGTAGCTGATTTTCAGCGTTCACTTGATTCAACTGGTTTACATGAAACATTCTTTCCTTCTGGTCAATTCCCTTTTCATCGTCTTTATTTGGAGAAAACGGTAGAATCTCAGCTGCTGGAGAAATGGTACCCAATACTGTTCTGGGCGGAAGGTAGATATCATGTTCAGCACGGTTTAGTATGGGTATCTTCACTAGTTTAGAGAAACCGTTTGGTACATCTACCACTGAAGGAAATAGTTCAAGTCCTTCTTCAACTGGATATTCTGGAAGTGGTTCAAATGGCATGATTCCTCCTTTCGGCCATGCTCTAATTCTGCATTTGACTTCACCAAGCTCGCCTCCTTTGATCTGGAGTCCTTTCTTCCCCACTTTGACCACACGACTATCGGATATTTCTCCTGGTTCAGTTGCTTGACTGACAGCATTGACAATGTTATTCGCTACACTCTGTCTTACTTTCATGGCCTCACTTAGCAAGATAGTCAGGTTTTGGGTGCTGTTTGATCGGTCACGGTTTTCTCTAATCAATTCTTCGATAACATTAAATCCAAGGAGTGGATTGTCGTTACAGCAGTCGCTCACCAGTATTGGCACATGGATGGCTGAGTTTCCATGTCCACTACTTTCGAATTCCAGGAGGACTTCAATCCATCCAATGAATGGAATGATAGAACCATTTGCAGCTGTAATGGATAAGTTGTCATCACAAAGTAAATCTTGTATGTGTCTAATAGAGACACCGGGTAGAAACTTTTCTAACCATGCCTTCCCGACAATGCTGACCTGAGCTCCTGTGTCCATCAACATGTCAACAGGAACACCATTCATCCGACAAGACAATAGGCATTTTCCTCCAATTAATTGTGCTACGCGTTGTTTGGAGCATCCATTCTCTTTTGGGAGTGTTCTAGTTGACTGGTGGGTGAATACCCTATTTATCTTAGCATGGGACAGATATTTTGAGGTGGTCACTGGTTGTCCCTTTCCCAGTGACCGTCTGTCGTTTCCCGACTGCCTTCTTTTCTTCAAGCAATCAACTGCTCTGTGTCCTGTCCAACCACAGTAGAAACAATGGTAGCAGTTCTGACTCTCTCGTTTGATGCAATCATCACACCTGGGCTTGCAGTGAGCTGTATCTGGAACTTGAACATTGGTTAGTGGCTTAGTCATTCGGTTTTCCACAACAGGAGTTTGCTTCATCATCTTCTCCAGGTTCTTCGTGAGAGCCGAAACCTGTGTTGTTAGTTCCATTAGTGCAGTGTGATTTGCTCTAGCATCTCCCTCAACTCTCTTTTGCACTGTTTCTTTTTCACTATTCCCTGGTGTCTGTGACGAATGAACAGTAAGATGTTTATGTTTAGGTGCACTGTTTAAGCGTCCTTGCCTTTCTGTTTCTTCATCAACTGATCTGGTGACCTGCTCTATGACAAAGTCATCGGTTACTGTCAAATCAGACACGTAAGGCTTGATATCTTGTCTGACATTAGAATTTTTCTCGTTTAGTCCCTGATACAGTGTATGGAGGAATACGCCTTGTACTAGCTTTTTGTCATAGTTAAACTCTAGCCTATCATGTTGTGATGTAGACAGAATTTTTTGTTTTAACCCTGCTAGCCTGTAAACAAATTGTTGTGCTGTCTCTTTTTCTTGCTGTGTAGCATTGCTAAGTTCCTGAAATAACTCAGTACCACTTCGTCCTCTCATATGTGACTTCAAAAACTTTTTCAATTCAACAACAGTAAAATCCTCTTTGTCAGTCAACATATCTTTAAAATGACCAGGTTTGATTATCCTCAACACTGTGCGTATAATTTCAGATTCAGGGAATTGTTCACTTAGACCCTCGTCAATCTGACGGCACACGCTACTGTAACTCATGTCCGAACCATGATCTGAAATTACACCACCATGCATTTTCAATTCCCTACGTGGCAATAAAGCAACAACATCAGTTAATCTCACCACCTCCGATCCCTGTTCAGTCCTTGCAGTCCCACTACTCATTTCTTTAGCAGTGGTTGCAATGTTCACAGTTGGTGTACTTTCCTTATTGAGTTTTAGTTCATCGATCTTGTCTTGGATGATGAGCAGGTAAGACATGCCTTGATCTTCTAACTTCGCCAGCTGATCACTTCTCATGTAGTCTACAATAAATTCAACGAATTCCATTTCGCTTGCACCAGTCACTGATGGAATGTCCACGTCTCTTTCATCATCCAGCGTAATAGCTATACAGCTGTTCTTTACTCAGCAGATGAATTTGTTTCCGGATATCCCACATCAGCGCACGACGAGGGGACGCCATCTCTGTTGCACTCTGACAACTTGCACTCACACGGCAGACGACACTCGCGACTCTCCTTGTAGCTCTGCAGTCGACTCACACTCGTCTCGCGTTTCCCTCTCACTGGTACACAACGAATCCCGGACGAGCCCCCAAAATTTTACCGGTCCCAAAATATAGATTAAGGGAACCGATGATTGTAGACGTACTGATGTGATGTGATCATCTCGGCGGGTACTACAAAAATACACGAACAGGAGAATATATGACCATGCTTCTTTATGATGTGAAATGAGTTTCACTTTTACATAACAATACATACAGTTTTTTTATAGTTACATGTTTATAATCGCTAACATAACAACAGTACAGATTGGACTGAAATACTTTTAAAACATAGCTGCAACAATGAATACCATTATATTTTAATAAACATCCATTTTCCTTTTTTTCTGTGTTATAGATACTTATCTTTATCTCTATAGCACACTTTAGCTGTGTCACAATGAGAATTACACTGCATTGCTTATAAATATAAATCCTGAAGCAATTCTCTCTTTTGACCACTAGATGGCGCATCTTGCATAAATGTACAAGCAGTGTATAACCTGTCCATGTGGCTATTAATCCTATATCATTTTACCATGTGCTTCTAATATATATAACTTTGCATAAATCAGGTTGAAATATACCCATATATAACAGTCTAGTGCTTGCAATAAACAGTTGCTCCGACCAATACAATAGTCCTAGGGTTTTTCGCTATTTTCACTGCTCTCAACACATGTTGCTTTGAAAGTCTAATTACAGCCAAACTATTGCACAAAATCTACTTAAACTTTCTCCTGCATCTGCTCTAGATGTTTAGGAATCGTTCTAGTACAGTTTAGTAAGAATGAGAAAGGTTTAAAGTACATACCTACAAAAATACACGAACAGGAGAATATATGACCATGCTTCTTTATGATGTGAAATGAGTTTCACTAAGTCACATGGTGCATGTGGCCTTATATAGACTCTGTTCGGGTACCCTCTCTGCCATCTACTGGTTGTTTTATAGAATAGCAGGATATCAAAAAATAACAATAAAAATAAATGAATGTAGGCTATGGGGTGCCTGTTTTGTCTTTCAAGTGATACCCCAGCCCATCACACACTCCCGTAATCCTGTGATACAGCCGGCAGTGAAACTCTGCTTTAACATGTTAATTTTAAGGCATGATGCACACTTGGCATGCATGGTTCTGGTATGTAGCTGTGGCTGGAGGGCAAAGGTGAACTGTCCAGCCCTACTTCCAGCAGTCTGTCAAACTCTATTATAGTGTGAACGGGCAATGCTGTATCCTGGCCTAGGCCAAAAAGGGCAGCACTTTGCAGGGGGGCAGCACGGAAAGAGTCCCTGCCTTCTTGCGCTAAACTGTTAGTGTAGCGCCAGTCTTATGGGGTGGACTGGGCAGAGTGGCAAATTTGTCTAGCACCCACCCCCATAAATCATCCGCACTACTTCCGTTATGCAGGCGACCGGCATTCTGAGACTGTGGGGTGGGGGGGGGGGTGGTGCTTCTAATTTTACTCCCAACTTTTTGAGATGGGAGCGAGGGACACCTATCAGCAAAAGTATGCAGGCATAGGACACATCCCTTGCTACGCCCCCTTAAAGTAGAATTGTACAAAAAAAAACCAAGATTGGTTAAACCTACAAGTGCTTTTTTTACCAGTGCTATTCATTTATATTGGGTTTTGGAATTTACAAATGCAGCAATTTAGAAATAAGATTAAAGGTTAAGCACTGGAAAACACTTGACATGTGAAGGACTGATCCTAGTGACCATTACCCACTATCTACCATACCCCCCAAAAACCACCTCTGCACCTTACCCCACAAACCCAATAATACCAGGGCCCACGTTATGGAGTAAAATTGGCCTTCAGGCCTCTTTATTTAAAATATAAAATTTTAACATAAATAACTTTTAAATAACTATATACACATTTTAACACCTAGTGGTCTGAAGACCACACCTCTCAGATTGGACACTGGGACAACATTTATTAACTAGGCCTAGTCGCGAGACACCGACTCAGAGGCAGCATTACCGTCCTCAGTGACATAACACTTTTAACCCCTTCCTGGTTAACCCACGTCAACAGAAAGGTACCCAATAACCCCCATACCACGTATGGGTACAACCTTTTTCACACCCAACTTCCAGACTTCTCCTGTCTTACAGGGACCCAAAACCGCCTACACAAAGCCTAAAACCAGGGAGGGTGGGTGGGCAGCTTCTTCCCTTGTGTAAAAAATGGAGGAGTGACAAAACGTCACTTCCTCCGGGCTAGCCACTCCTGCTGCCCCCACCCCACGCAACATCCTATCTCCTCCCCCACTAGCAGAGCCTATCACCTACGGCCAGTCCACCCTGTCTTGCCGGCCCTCCCCTAACTCTGTTTGCTCTGTGCCTCTCTTTTTGAACAGATAAAAGGTGCATTTTATATACATCTATATAGATCAGACCAAAATGAGGAGGAATGAGGGACAGAGGGACATTGCTCCAAATCAGGGACAGTTGGGAGCTATGTGTTTTCTTCTGCACCATTGACATGGTTATATCTTCTTAGTCCTCTCCATCAAATTATCACAAATTTGTGCTTAAAGTAGAACTATAGGCAACACTTTTTTTTTCCATTTTGGACAGAGTAAGGGGTTATAGCCCCAGTCAGTTTATTTTTTACCATCCCTGTCCCATTGCATAGATTTCCCTTTACTTCCTGCCCCATAGCCAAACAGGAAGTGAGAGGAAATCTATGCAAATTAAAGGACTCCATTGCCCCCCCCCCCCAAAGCCCTCAGAACTAGTGTCCCAGCTCGAAATTTTCAGGGGTGTGACCTTGACAGGATGGGGTGGGTCATATTTAAATTAGGGGGTGCACAAGCTTAGTCAGGCCTAGGGCAGCACAAAACCTAAATACACTACTGTGAACAGGGCTGGGTGGTGTACTCAGTAGTACTTTCATTTAGAGTAGTATGCTTCTGGGCATTTATCCCTGGATGCATACAGCCCTAAACGTACATACTGCTGGATGCACCTCCCAGCCCCGTCTAGTCACAACAGTTGTCAGACTGTCATAAAGTTTAAATGGCTGCCAACCGGTGGGCTGGAAAGTTCACCTCTGCCCTCCAGATGCAGCTAGGCACCAGAGTCTCATGCACCAGGGTTAATTGGATGAATGGAATTATTGTGATTATAATCTACATAACATCTGGTTTTGTAATATTCCTACAGGTCAAGCTATGGGTAATTTTTTAATTGACCTCAGCATTGGTTCCTTCATCCACCATCTCTATTCTGCATCCAATTTCTTCAAAGAAATGGTTGTACTAAAATCCAATGAGAAATGTATCATGGAACTGAGCAGATGGCTACATGACCGTACCGGAGCATATGATTGGAAGCATGCATCAACTGTTGTTGCTGAGTTAGAAGATAAGAGGTAACATGTCCCTTAATGGTTCCACAATTGTTGGCTTTATTGTTCAGTACTTGTCTATTTTTTTTAAACCACGCCATGTGTATTTATAGAGGATCCCTCACACCTGCAGAAAAGGAAGGGTGGGAAACAGGTAGCTGAGTCAAGGTTTTACCACCTCATCCCTTTAAATCTGAACACATATGAATTATACAGATTCTGAGGCTAATTTAATGCAGATAAGGCACCAACTAAGTTTAATTACCACGTTAATCAGCCACAGAACATGTGTAATTAATATGTGTTTGGTTTTAAAGGTGTAGCGGCCTGCTGTAGATTTAGAGGGGGTCTGAGTCGTTGCCCGCCTGGGGGTGTTGTTACTATCCCAGGCCAAGGGTGGCAGCAGCAGAGTCAGGGTGTATTGGGTGTCCCCCTCGGCGGCGAATGACTGGGAGTGGTCGACCCACTGTGCATGCTGGTGAGGGGTACTTAAGGGACAGACGCCATTGGCGGAGGCCCGTTGTTCACGCCTCATGGCCCGCCTGGCCTGGGGTGCATGTTCCTGAATCCTGACTCCGGGACCACGTTGGTCCGGGGTTGCGGCTTTGCTTAGTAGGCCCAGTAGTCAGACTGGGCCTGCATTTGCAAGGTGATCCTGTGCTGTCCGTCCTGCGGGAGGAAGCCACTTCATGAAGGAAGCCAGGGGAGGTCCTATCCTGGAGAGGACCATGCAAGAGGCTGGTATCTTGGGAGAAGGCCTGGAAACTTCATCGAAGGATGCACCATACTCTGAGAGGCTCAATGATGGTCGCCTGTCAGATCTAAGGCCCCGTACACACGTCCGAGTAACTCGACGGGCAAAACACATTGTTTTGCTCGTCGAGTTCCTTGTGAAGCCGCCGAGGATCTCGGCGAGCCAAGTTTCCTCATTGACTAACATTATTCCTTATATTACTCTCCAGACTAACTTTATTTGCAATAAATTCTAATGTGTCCAAATACAAAGTGAACAAGTGAATGTTCTATTTTTCAAAAAAACACATCAGATGACGATAAAAAAAAAAAAAGGCTAAAGATGTACAGTCCTCCTATAGGTAAGTTGGTGACTTCAAACCAGAGCAGACCAAGGAAAAGTGATGTAATAGGAAAGAAATCCTACACCTTCTATATAGCTGCCTCTTACCGAAGATGAAGATCCCAACTTGAGATCTTCTGTAGATGTATGGCCTATAACCCGGCCTAAGGGTCTATGCGACTGGATGTTGTTTCTTCGGCAATAAATCGTTCCCCAACCACTCACAAGCAGTCATGTATGATCACAGCCAGGTGAGGAAGGAAAGAAAGGCCAACATAGCGTAATCCAGTAAACATTTAATATAAAAATTGGTTAATATTACACTTACAGTGTGAAGATAAAAAATCGCATGTGAAAATTGTATGGCCGGCTAACACAGCCTGTTCACTCCGGGACTATCTTGTGTAGTGATGACGTCAGCACGCTGCTTCTCCCTACGCCGTTTCGTCAAAACTGACTTCGTCCTGGGGCAGTTTTGACGAAACGGCGTAGGGAGAAGCAACGTGCTGACGTCATCACTACACAAGATAGTCCCGGAAGGGAACGGGCTGTGTTAGTCGGCCAGCTATACAATTTTGACATGCAATTTTTCATCTTTACACTGTAAGTGTAATTTTAACCAATTTTTATATTAAATGTTTACTGGATTACGCTATGTTGGCCTTTCTTTCCTTCCTCACCTGGTTGTGATCATACATGACTGCTTGTGAGTGGTTGGGGAACAATTAATTGCCGAAGAAACAACATCCAGTCGCATAGACCCTTAGGCCGGGTTATAGGCCATACATCTACAGAATATCTCTAGTTGGGATCTTCATCTTCGGTAAGAGGCAGTTATATAGAAGGTGGAGGATTTCTTTCCTATTACATCACTTTTCCTTGGTCTGCTCTGGTTTGAAGTCACCAACTTACCTATGGGAGGACTGTACATCTTTAGCCTTTTTTTTTTTTTATCGTCATCTGATGTGTTTTTTTGAAAAATAGAACATTCACTTGTTCACTTTTTATTTGGACACATTAGAATTTATTGCAAATAGGGATACCTGTTTTGTGTTATGATATCAGGAATATCGACCATATATGCATTCACCTACCTGGTTATATTGTTTTTCTTGGATATTTTCACGTTCATTTGCACAGCTTGTTTTCTATATGTGTCACATAACATGTCTGCTGGGTGTTGATTTTGGTAACTTATTGGTCATATGTATCAGCATCCAGAAGCCATGTTAAGTGACACACTAGTGACAGAGCCAGCCAGAGCTAAGATAGAGTGCCTGCTGCCTGTGAGTTATCATAATGCTGATGATGTTAACCAGTTGCTGATTGCCTGATAGCAGATTTACTACTACAGGACTGCCGCGATGCGCAGGATCACGTACAGTATATATGTAATCCTGCATTTCTGGGTATGGGAGCCAATCAGCGGCTCAGGCGGACTCGATATCCACCGGTACCCGCTGATCATTATGTTCAAAGACAGAACTGTGGTCTGCCCATGTAAACAAGGCAGATTGCCGTTCTGTCAGTATGGAATACATTGATCCTGTGTTCCTGCAAAGCAGGTACAGGGATCTATGCCTTCCCTTAGTAAAAGCACCGCCCCACAGTGAAAAAAACACTTGTTAGGCACACGTTTAACCCTTTGATTGCTCTAGATGTTATCCCCTTCCCAGCCAGTGTTATTAGTACAGCGACAGTGCATATTTTTAGCACTGATCACTGTATTAGTGTCACTTGCTCCCACAAAGTGTCATTAGTGTCCGATTTGTCCACCGCAATATTGCAGTCCCTATATGAGTCGCTGATTGCTGCCATTACTAGTAAAAAATCTCCCTGGATTTTATTTAAAAAATCTGGTCACCTTACCCTAGGACCCAGCCATCACGGACACTCTTAGCTGCGTGAGCACGGGAGGCCATCCTATGACGGCCTCCCAGAACAAGTTGGCCGTGCTGTAGCCGTCATTCGGCTTTATCCCGGTTGTCAAGTGGTTAAATTGCTATGCTTATCATATAGCTATAGAAAGCAAAAATAGCAGAGTCCTCCAGAAGTGCAGAGTATTTCAGGAAAAAAAAGTTGGATGGATAGAGGAAGGAGCAGTGTCCTCTACAGAGCAGACCTTTTCAGCAGAGAATAAATCTGATCTTATGGACAGCAGGGGCCTCTCATATAATTGTATAATTGTAGTCGGGGCTTTCTTTGATAAAGGCTGTGCTATATTAACTACAAAAATTGTTTTTCACTTGCAGCATACTGGAAACTCTCCCTGTAATGCCTGTATTATGTTTTTAGAGACCAACATCAGAACATAGAAATGCGCCTGAAGTCGTCCATCAGGCAGGTTTTGAAATGTAACTTTGAACAGGAAAACATAACCTCCCCGGTGGAGTTACCGCTCGCTGACTGCGTTGTCAGTGGTTTGCTACTGGATAATATCTGTAAAAATGAAGATGAATATATGAAGAACCTGGAAAAGATCATACAGCTGCTAAAACCCGGAGGCCAACTGTTACTTTTTTCGTCAATAGATAAAAGTTACATGATTGTCAGCGGGGAACGGTTTCATTCTTTTAAATACAGTGAGAACTTTGTAAAAAATGCCTTCGATAAGCTGGGGTTAATCATCGATTACTGCGCAGTGCAGAGGAGACGCAGTATGAATGAGTGCAATGATTATAAAGCTATTATGTTCACCGCAGCCCACAAGGGGGAGTAGGTGATTGTAGCTGATTGCATTAATCTCATTGTGTTACATCTGTGCTAAAGTTAGAAATATTAGTTTGCATTATTCTCAGTTTTAAAGTCCTTGCCGCACAATCACATACCTGGTACGCCATCGTGCTTCAAGCGATTGTACCAGGGTGATGCCTGCAGCTTCGACACAGTACCAGTTTTTGGAGCCTAACCAGCTGCTCGATTGCTAATTCAAGCAGCGGAAGGGTAATTCCCCCCCAGCCGCATAATGCGGTCTCTCTGGGTCTCATGTCCCACCGGGCGACCCGAGCGAACCAGCCTGCATGCCCGCCGGATGGCTGGGCATCCCAACAAAGCTACAATCGTCTTTGATGGGCTGCCTGTAATGGTAAACCCGGACATCCCAAGTCTCCCGCGAGGTGCAGGAGTCCCCAACATTTCTGCTGTGGCACCTGCAAGCACCTCCCAATCTCTTGGGAATGATCGGTGCGGCGGGAGGGACAGCTGTGAGCACCGATCTCCCTGTATAGTTTTATTAGATGACAGCCGCCGGAGGGAGAGAAGGAGAAACGGCTGTCAGCTAAAAAGCTATACAGGGAGATCTGTGTTCACAGCTGTCCCTTCCGCCGCACCGATCATTCCCAGCTGTTCTGTGTGCTCCTCTGTGTCCTTCTCCTACCCCCTGTTCTCCTTCGGCCCACTCTGTGTCCTTCTCCGCCCTACCCCTGTTCCCCTCCGCCCCCCGTGTTCTCCTCCTGTCCTCCTCCTCCGCCCCCCTCATCCCCCACAGCCAGATCCCCCTCCCCCTGCTCTCCCACCAGCTGCGGGGGATCTGTCAGGAATTGGACATAGTGAACGAGATCGCTCCTGTGTCCTGTGATAACTGAGCAGACTCTGCTCAGTTTATGAATGAACAGCCTCTGTCTCCTCTTCATTCATCTTCAGTGCTGAGAAAGGGACTGGGGAATCTGTGTCCTCAGTCTTTCTCTGTCTCAAAGGGGAGATGTCAGGGGTCTATATACAGGGCTGTCTTAATGAGAGGGCACACCTGGGCACTGCCCAGGGGCCCCAGCTGCATAGGGGGTCCCTGCACTTTCCCCAAAGCAGCTGGTCCTTGAGCCCACGCTGCCTCGAAATTGGGGCCCCAGTGATGGCACTGAGAGTGATAGATACACAGGGGAGGCAGTCTGCATCCTACCCACTTGATGTCTGTTTACCTGCACTGTCATCATTGTAGGGGCCCCAGAGCATTACTTTCCCCAGGGGCCCATAATGCTATTTACATGGCCCTGTCTATATATACCCCTGATATCTCACCAAAGACCCCAAAAAATGTTATTGTAAAAAAAAATCGAAAACAAAAACTACTGACACCACTCTACCCTGCCCTACCAACACTGTCCACTGCCCCAAGCCACTCCCCCCAAAAAGCATTGTGGAAAAAAATAAAAAACAAATTAAATTGTAAAAAAAATCAATACGTAAAAAACACCGCCCACTGCCACATATCCCCCACCCCCTTCCCCAGAATCACTGTGAAAAAATATTGAAAAAGTGATTTACATTTTTTTTCAAAAGTGGTTACCTTTAACAGCTTTCAAAATGTTGCCTATGCATAGTGAAATATACACCGTTTGTTGCCGCTGCAAGGAATGCGCAATTTTAAAGCATGACATGTTTTGTATCTATTTACTTGGAGTAACATCATCTTTTATATTATATAAAAAATGGGTTATGTATGGTGTGTTTTTTTGCATTAAAATAAAAAAAAAGGTATATTGGTTTCCAATAAATTGCATTTGAAAACCACTGCAAGTACTGTGTGATAAATATATATAATAAAAATATATAATGTTTGCGGGTTCTAAAATATTTTCTAGCAAAAAATAAAAAAAAGATTGTTACATTTAAACAAAAAGTGCTAGAAAAAGCCTGTGGCCAATGAATTCTTTACAGTAAGGTAAAAAAACTTTAATGCAAAGCTCAGCTCTTCATCCCCTTATACCTACCTGAGCACGATCCTGATCCAGAGATGCGCACTAGAGAAGTATCTCTCTCAGCTGTCTCCTTCCTCATTGGCTTAAAGACAGCAGCTTTGACATGAGAGAGTATACACTGAACATGTGAGGCCCAAAAAGACAGTATGACACCCCCTCCTGTCACACTGGGGGTCATTGGTCCCAATGACAGAATTCTCACCGCTCCAGGTGAGCCTCGTGATGATCAGGGGTTGTTGAACCACCAGGGTGCTGGCAATGCGGTAATAGCAAAAAAACAAAAGAACAAAAGCTGGACAGCCGCACTCCAAAATTTTCTTTAAAAGAGATGTCTTTATTTTCAACTGTGCATACAGTCACTGCAAGCCCACAAAAATCAGTATGGCCAACGTTTCGCACTGGCGTCAGTGCTTAGTCATGGCTAAGCACTGACGCCAGTGCGAAACGTTGGCCATACTGATTTTTGTGGGCTTGCAGTGACTGTATGCACAGTTGAAAATAAAGACATCTCTTTTAAAGAAAATTTTGGAGTGCGGCTGTCCAGCTTTTGTTCTTTTGTTTTTTTGCATTGGTCCCAATGGCTGCTGTGCTTTTTTTGTAAAGATGAACTTACACTTTAACCACTTCCATACCGGGCACTAATACACCTTCCCGCCCAGACCAATTTTTAGCTTTCAGCGCTGTTCCACTTTGAATCACAATTGCGCGGTCATGCTACACTGTACCCAAACTAAATTTTTATAATTTTGTACCCACAAATAGAGCGTTCTTTTGGTGGTATTTGATCACCTCTGGGATATTTATTTTCTGCAATTTTTTTTTAAAAATGACCGAAAATTTAGGAAAAAAACCCCTTTTTTTTTTGTTTCTGTTATAAAACATTGTAAATAAGTACGTTTTCTCCTTCACTGATGGACACTGATGATACTGCACTGACGGGCACTGATGTGGTGGCATTGATGGGCACTAATATGCGGCACTGATGGGCACTGATAGGCGGCACGGATAGGCAGCATGGATGGGCTTGGATAGGCGGCACGGATGGGCACGGATAGGTGGCACAGATGGGCACAGATAGGCGGCACGGCTGGGCACATATAGGCAACATGGACAGGCACGCATAGGCAGCACGGACGGGCATGGATAGGCGGCACGGACGGGCACGGATAGGCGGCATGGATGGGCACTGATAGGCGGCATGGATGGGCACTGATAGGTGGCACGAATGGGCATAGATGGGCACTATTGTATGTGTTGTACTAATGAATGCCAAACAATGCCTGCCAATCAGTGATGCCCATTGTGGGCACTGATTGACATCCATTGCGGCACTGATTGGCATGCATTTTTTGTGTCCTCCTCATCCCTGGTGGTCTAGGGTGGCATCCTTCTTTTTTCTTTTTTTTATCCCTGATGGTCTATATGGCCATCCCTGGTCCAGTGGGCATCCTCGGGGGGGGGGGGGGGGCTGTGCTGATAATCGATCAGCACAAACCCCCCCTGTCACAGGAGCAGCCGATCGGCTCTCCTCTACTCGCGTCTGACAGACGCGAGTGAGGAAAAGCCGATTACCGGCTTTTCCTATTTACATCGTGATCAGCCGTGATTGGACACGGCTGATCACGTGGTAAAGAGTCTCCGTGAGAGACTCTTTACCTTGATCGGTGTTGCGGGGTGTCAGACTGACACCCTGCAACAACAATTGCCGCGATATGCGCCCCCCGGGGGCGCGCAGCGGCTCAGAATCCTAAGGACGTCATATGACGTCCAGTCAGGATTCTACAACCACTTTGCCGACGTCAATATGTCATTGGCGGGCGGCAAGTGGTTAAGCATTTAGCAACTATTGATCTAACTATCTAAGATCATTGGGGCAATTACAGGGTCATCTTTATCAGGACCATAAATTAAGATGATATTAAACTATAGCATAAGATGTAATAATTGAATAATACATTAAAAAAAACATTTAAATAATTTTTTTGCTAGACAATTACTTAAAATCCCCAAACATTATAAAAAAAATTCTAACACCCTAGAGCAGGGGTCTCCAAACTATGGCCCTTCATTTGTTCAGAAACTACAATTCCCATCATGCCTAGTCATGTCTGTGAATGTCAGTTTTACAATCACTCATGGGACATGTAGTTCCGCAACAGCTGGAGGGCCATAGTTTGGAGATCCCTGCCCTAGAGATTAAAATGGCGGTCTTTGCAATACTTTATGTCACACCGTATTTGCGCTACACTTTTTTTGAATGAAAAAATAAGACAACAAATAAGACAACAGTAAAGTTAGATAATTTGTTTTATATTGTGAAAGATAATGTTGCGCCGAGTAAATTGATACCCTGTCACGCTTCAAAATTGCGCCCGCTTGTGAAATTTGCAACAAACTTTTTTCTCAAAAAAATCTCCATAGGCGAAGTTAAATTTTTTTTACAGGTTTCATGTTTTAAGTTACAGAGGAGGTCTAGGGCTAGAATTATTGCTCTTGCTCTAACGATCATGTTGATACCTCACATGTGTGGTTTGAACACTGTTTCTGCTGCGCAAGCTCGTCGGGGCGGGGCGCTTTAAATTTTTTAATTTTTTTTATTTATGTTACTTTATTTTATTTACTTTGTAAACATCCCTTGTAATAGAAAAAAGCATGACAGGTCCTCTTAAATATGAGATCTGGGGTCAAAAAGACCTCATATTTGGACTAAAATGCAATTAAAAAAATAAATAATTTGTCTCTTTAAGAACTTTTGACGTTGCTTCCGCCCTGGCATGGAGACGGGTGGGGGCCATCTTCCCCTCACTCGTCTCCATACCCAGCATGAGAGAGGACCCGATCACCTCCGACGCTACTGCCTGCCTACTATACGTAAGCGGCGGAGGGCACGGGAGAGCGGCGGGAGGGGGGCCACTCTCCCGCCACCGATAATGGTGATCTCGTGGCGAATCCACCGCAAAGACCACCATTATCATAAAACCAGACCACTCACTGAAAAGATGGATGCCTGGTTTATGGCAGCTGACTCACTTCTATTCCTGGTCCTAGGTGGTTCAACTTCCTGTTCTAAGACCCCATTGCCTCCTGGGAAATGATGACACACATTTCCCAGGAGTCTCTGGACATTACTGTGCCTAAAAATCGCCCAGCATGCACCTCTCCCTGAAAACCAGGAATCTTTTTTTTATTTTTATTTTTTTATTTTTAATAAAGGACTTTCCCAACGGTGTCTGTGTTTTTTTTTTACAATTTGTTACACTTTCTTTGTGAAATGGTAGGGGTACAATATACCCCATTACCAATTAACATGAGGGGGGGCAGGATCTGGGGGTCCCCTTTATCTTCCAGGTTCTGATAAGCCTCCTGCCCGCAGATCCCCACAACCATTGGGCAAGGGTTGTGAGGATGAGGCCCTTGTCCCCATCAACATGGGGACATGGAGTTTTAAGGGGTCACAGACCCCCAAAGCATCCTCCCCATGTTGAGGGCATGTGGCCTGGTACGGTTCAGGAGGGGGGGCGCTCTCGTCCCCCCTCTTTTTCTGCGGCCTGCCAGGTTGCATGCTTGGATAAAGGGTCTGGTATGGATTTTTGGGGGGGAACTCCACGCCATTTTTTTTTGGAGTGGAGTTCCCCTTAAAAACCTTACCAGACATGAAGGGCCTGGTAATTGAATTTGGGGGGAACCCCACATCATTTTTTTTTAAATTTGATGCAGGGTTCCCCTTAATATCCATAGCAGACCTGAAGGACCTGGTAATTGAATTTGGGGGGACCCCCACGCATTTTTTTTCATTGACTTTTCTCTGTATTGCCGGGAGCCGACAATTCATTATAGCCGCGGTTTTAAATGACTTTTTTTCCTTCAGAAATTACATTTTGTGCAGGGACAGTTCTAAGCATGGGAAACAAGCGCTACTTCACAGGCATACTATACACCCCCCCTAGGTACGAAATTTAAAGGAATATTTCACTTTTATTGTTTCACTTTAAGCATTATTAAAATCATAGCTGATTCTGCTAATGTTGTGCTTTTGGGAACAAGGCAGTGAAAGAGTAAACTGGGGGTGATCAGGAGGTTAAAATGTGCCTAACTGTGATGTTTCTGTGTAAGCAGGGCCGCCATCAGGGGGGTACAGGCAGTACACCTGTAGGGGGCCCGGATGGCAACCCCCTTTTTTTATAAAAAAAATATATATTTTTTTAATATATATTTTTTTTTAAAGGGCCAATTTTTTTTAGGGGTCCGGAGGTTATTATTTTTATTATTATTATTATTATTAAAGGGCTCAGAGGTCCCCAGGGCCCCATGTGGCAAACTCCCCTTTTTTTTTTTAATAAATGTTTATTTTTTTTATTTTTTTTTATTTTATTTTAAAGGGCCCAGAGGTCCCCAGGGCCCTGGATGGAAACTCCCCTTTTTTTATATAAATGTTTTTTTTTTATATTTGTTTTTATTTATTTTTTATTCAAGGGCCCAGAGGTCCCAGATGGCAACCCCCCCCTTTTTTTGTAATTTATTTTTATAAAAAAAAAAAATATATATATATATAGTCAGATTCAGAAAGACTTACGACGGCATATCAGTAGATACGCCGTCGTAAGTCCGAATGCGCGCCGTCGTATCTTTATGCGTATTCTAAAACTGAGATACGCTTCTCTGTTGCTAAGATACGACCGGCGTAAGTCTCCTACGCCGTCGTATCTTAGCTGCATATTTACGCTGGCCGCTAGGGGCGTGTACGTGGATTTACGCCTAGAATATGTAAATTAGCAAGATACACCGATTCACAAACGTACTTGCGCCCGATACGCTGTTTACGTAAGGCGTTTTTTCCGGCGTAAAGATAAACCACCAAAAATATGGCGCAGCCCATGCAAGGTATGGACGACGGAACAGCCGTCATATTTTACATCGTTTGCGTAAGCGTACGTGAATGGGGCTGGGCGTAGGTGACGTTCACGTCGAAAGCATTGAGTATTTCCGACGTGATTCTGAGCGTGCGCGCGCATGGGCCGTACAAACGGCCCTCATTTACATGGGGTCATGGGTAATTTACATGGAGCACGCCCCCTACCTGCCTATTTTGAATTAGGCGGGGTTACGCCGGGCCATTTGCGCTACGCCGACGTAACTTAGGAGGCAAGTGCTTTGTGAATACAGTACTTGCCTCACTATGTTACGTCGGCGTAGTGCAAATGGGATGCGCTACGCCGGCATAAAAATGCGCGCCACCACCAGAGGTCCCCAGGGCCCCGGATGGCTACCCCCCTTTTTTTATATATATTTTTCTTTATTTCTTCCCTGTGTGTTAGTGTGGGGCTTTTACTCCCTAGACCAAAAAGGGCTGCAGGAGAGAAGATCTTGTCATTTCCTTTGCCTGTGTTTAGTAACCTGGTGTTTCGCCAGGTTAGGCGACTTGTCAGCTTTTGTAACGGAAGTGACATTCCATTGCCGCCATCTTGGTACACCATGCACTCATCCACAGTAAAAATTTAAAATAAGTGTGAAATGAAAA
Organism: Rana temporaria; assembly: GCF_905171775.1. Lineage (NCBI taxonomy): Eukaryota > Metazoa > Chordata > Amphibia > Anura > Ranidae > Rana > Rana temporaria. Next base: position 119,577,836 of record NC_053498.1, read on the forward strand.
ACTCCGGTGGGTGCAACAAGATGTTCGCGGGGTGTAGCAAGATGGCGGCGACAGAATGTCACTTCTGATTACAAAATCTGACAGGTTGCCTAATCTGACAAAACACCGGTGACCCCATGTGCACTGACTTATGCCACAAACGTAAATAATGTGTGTATATGAAACCTTAAAGTGATACTAAAGTCAAAAAAAAATTCTTCAAAAATAACAAACATGTTTTTTGCACAGAGCAGCCCCAATCCTCCTCTTCTCGGGTTCCTCTACGGCACTTCTGGCTTCTCCCTCCTGTCGAGCGCCCCCACAGCAAGCAGCTTGCCATGCTATGGGGGCACCCGACCCGAGCCGATCTGAAACTCCATGCATCCATTCAGGCACGGAGCCATGGTTCAGCCCCATCCTCTATCTCTCCTGATTGGCTAACTGACTTTCATTGACAGCAGCCTGAGCCAATGGGGCGGCTGCTGTGTCTCAGCCAATCAGGATGGAGACAGCCGAGGCACTCGTGCACATGGCTGGATAGAGATGAGCTCAGGTAAGTATTAGGGGGGCTGCTGACCACAGAAGGTTTTTTATCTTAATGCATAAAGATAAAAAAAAAACTTCTCCCTTTACAACCACTTTAATATAAGGCATCTACTCCAAATGTCTCAGACTTCTTGCTCAGCTTGTAAACAGGTGTGTCTTGAATATTAATCTCTATTTATAATACAACATATACAAATATTAATTTCATCTATTCCCATGGACTGCTGGGAATGTTCACATAATTATGCCACATACAGTAATTGTCATCTGACTGGTCTGGCAGCCAATCCCACCTAGAAAAATTGCCTAATAGCACAGGAAGGCACGTTATCTGGCAGTTGTTTCCCACAATCCAGCATGATAAATTACACAGGTGTTCTCGTAAACAGCTTAGACATGGAAAAAAAAATATTTTTTTATATGCACATGTTATTAGTTTTGCCGCGTTTAGCGGCATTTTGCGTCTGAAACGTGAAAACGTTTGCGTCTGAACCCATTTTTTGGCTTCTGGAAAAACGAGGATAAACGCAACTGCCGAAAAATGCTGAAAAACGTGAATGTGTGCATGGACACATAGAATAACATTGAATGTGCTCAGGGGCAGTTGAAAAAGCTGTCCAACTGCCTCTGAACACTAGACATGTGCAATTCGTTTAGTTTGTAATTATTTTTTTAACGAAAATTCTGAAATTCGTTAATTCCGAATTTTCGTATTAACACATTTTTTATTTCCGGATTTCCAAAAATTTGAATTTCCGAAATTCCAAATTTTCGTATTTCCGAATTTTTCAATTTCCGAATTTTCGGACTTCCGATTTTTTAATTTACAAATTTTCGTATTTCCGAATTTTTAATGTCCGAATTTTCGTATTTCCGAATTTTTTAATTTTAGAAATTTCGAATTTTTCATTTTTTATTTTCGAATTTCGAATTTTTCATTTTTTACTTTTGGAATTTTTGAATATTCGAATTTTAGAATTTTTGAATATTCGAATTTTAAAATGTCGAATAATATATTAATATATTTTAATAATTTTCGAATTTTTTTTTTTCGAATTTTCATTTTCGAATTTTTCAATTTTCGAATTTCGAATATTCGAATTTTCGAATTTTTTATTTTTCGAATTTTTCATTTTCGAATTTCAAAATTTGTCATTTTCGAATTTTTCAATTTTCAAATTTTCTAAATCTTCGAATTTTCGAAATTTCGAATATTCAGTGCCGATGGAGCATACACATGGCTGGCAGTTTTCCTGCCAGGTACTTGGCTTTCCCCTCGGTTTTTTCCGGCTGACTTTTTACCGTCAAGAAAACCAAGCGTGTGTACAGGGCTTTATTCTCTGATGTGTCCGCCATAATGCTGCAGTCCTGCTAAAACTCGCTGATTGCTGCAATTACTAATAACAAAAAAAATCATAAATCTATCCTATGGTTTGTAGACGTTATGGCCAGATTCACAAAGCACTTACGCCAACGTATAACAAGTTACGACGACATAAGTGCAAATTATTGCTCTCCTTAGTGCACCCAAAGCCAAAGGTGTCTTTACAATCCTATAGTGTATGCTACAAAAACAAATTGCCATGCACCACTAAAGTGTTCGGGCTTGGCTTGAAGAAAAGGTGGCAACCCTAGTGGCGGCTGGTGCTCAAAATGTTTGGGGGGTGCAAACAAACAAAAAAAATCAGAAAGATACACAAAAAAAACATCATATGCAACCACTTGTGCCCATTACTGTATATGCAACCACTTTGCCTGTCAAATGCCACCACTGTGACCCTCCCCCCAACCGCCCGCTCGCTGACTGCCCAGCACTTACCCCATCTTGGTGGGGGATCAGGCAGTGGGTGATGGCAGCAAGCTGTGGAATGGTGAAATGAGCAGCGGGTCAGGCGGCAGCTCCTGTGTCCTCGATTTGTCTCTTCTTCCTTCTTGCTAGGCATCCAATCGGAGCGCCTGTGCCTTCATTAAATTAGGTGACGGGTATTAGACCCTCTCCTCCTGATTGGCTGAGAGGCGGCTCAGTGTTAGAAAAGCGAATATTCATTCGCTTCTCTAACACACCTGGGTGGGCTCCGAGCGCAATGCTCTGCACCTCGAGTTCACCTTTTTTGGAGCATGATTAGAGCCTATGGCTCTAATCAGGTGGACGGGTCATCACTGCTCCTTAGCAGAATACATGATGCATTTTTTTGAATTACAGAGCTGACTTCCTGAAAATTCAAACAGACTTTTCTCTTCAGTGGTAAGGAATTTCACAAATGTAATAACTGTTTAGGGCCAGATCCTCAAAAGAGATACGCAGGCGGATCTGCTGTTCCGCCTGCGTATCCCTGTTTCTATCTTTGGAACTGATCCACAGAATCAGTTTCCAATAGATAGACAGAAGATCCGACATGTGTAAGGGACTTACACTGCCGGATCTTAGGATGCAGTACCGCATCCGCCGCTGGGGGCATTTTGAGTCAAAATGCGGCTTCGGGTATGCAAATTAGCACTTATAGAGATCCACGAAGCTTTTCAGCTTCGTTTTTACTCCGTAAGTGTAAAATTAGGGCTGCTTTTACAAAGTGTAAACTGTTTACACCTTGTAAAAGTAGACCCTTCTTTCTCGCGACGCTGTTTTTTTTTTTTTTTTTTGCCCGCCGTAACTTTTTTTTTCCCCGACGCAACTTTTTTTACCCGGCGCGATTCACAAAACTCGGTGTAACGTAAAACCGTGCAAAGCACGTCGGGAAAATGACGTCGGGAGCATGCGCAGTACGTCCGGCGCGGGAGCGCGCCTAATTTAAATGGGACTCGCCCCATTTGAATAGGAACGCCTTGCGCCGGACGGATTTAAGTTACACAGCCGAAAATTTCTAGGTAAGTGCTTTGTGGATCGGGCACTTAGGTAGAAATTTTCCGGCAGTGTAACTTAAATGGGAATTTTTAAGTTACGGCGGCTGGCTGTGGATCTGGCCCTTAGTGTTTTGTGTAGGGGGGGGGGTACTAATGGGAAATTTAAAAAAAATAGTTCTGCTTTAAAGCGGGATTCCACCCTGATTTTTTTTTTTTAAAAGTCAGCAGCTACTAACACTGTAGCTGCTGACTTTTAATAAGGACACTTACCTGTCCTACTTGCCCGCGCTGATGGCCCCCCCCCCCGGTGCCGATCCCACGATCGATGCAGGTCCCGCGCTGCCATTCACACTAGGGGAAACAGGCAGTTTTCACTGCCCATTTCTTACTGCGCATGCGCGAGTCTCGCGCCGACTTCTGAATGGGCGGCTGCTCTCTGAGAACACACACAGTTCCCAGAAAGCAGCGCGCCCCATTCACTAGGAGAAGATGAAGAAGAAGACGGACCGCGGCTACGGAAGAGGCAGATTACGAACTTCCGCATAGCAACAGGTATTTCGGGTGGGTATAATTTTTTTTTTTTTTCACATTTTTTTTTTTTTCAATTTTTTTTTTCAATTTTTGGGCAAATGTTGTTTTCCTGGGTGGAACTCCACTTTAACTAGCTCGGCATAACAGAACAATGACACATATAGAGCAGCAGCATCATGACAGTGTCCTAACTTGCACTCTCTCTCTTCGCCAAGCATAATTTTTGTATGTAATTATTGTAATTGCTGTTTACACTTGTCTATATCAAGTAAACTGAATAATTGCAACATTGTATTTATTAGGAAAGTATTGTATCTCAATATGTAGTTATGCTTGTACTGCAATCTTTCACCATCAAAGTCTTTGAGGACAGCACATGTTCCAGTTAGACCCCATTCACACCTAAGCGACAAAACGCCCGACGCGGGACGCTTCTGTCGCTAGAGGTGAGAATTCCCATTGCCGTCTATGGAGATGGTTCACATCTCATAGACGCGCAACGCCTGTCGCCTGAAAAAAAGTCCCGGACCCTTTTTTTCACGCGACAGGCGCGTTTTCCCATAGACAGCAATGGGAATACTTTAGAAAAAAAAAAAAAAAAAAAGAAACATTTGTAATCGCGGCAAATCTGCCGCTACACGCGTACGCGGCTGTCGCTTAGGTGTGAATGCAGCCTTAAACACTTAACAACCAGGCCTATTCTGACACTTCTCTCCTACATGTAAAAATCATAATTTTTTTGCTAGAAAATTACATAGAACCTCCAAACATTATATATATATTATGGGCCAGATTCACGTATCTGGGTGCATCTTTGTGCAGGCGTAGCGTATCCTATTTACGCTACGCCGCCGCAACTTAGACAGGCAAGTGCAGTAATTACAAAGCACTTGCTCCCTAAGTTGTGGTGGTGTAGCGTAAATGGGCCGGCGTAAGCCTGCGTAATTCAAAGTAGGCTGGTAGGGAGCGTGTTGTATGGAAATGAATCGTGACCCCACGTAAATGACACACCTAACGAACGGCACATGCGTGCGCATGCTCAGTATCACGTCGAATTTTCTCCCTAAATTACGCCGGCTCAATGCTTAGTCGATGTGAACGTAACTTACGCCCATCCCCATTCACGTACGTCTTACGCAAACGATGTAAAATACGACGCTGTTCCGACGTTTCCGACGTCCATACCTTAACATGACTTACCCCTGCTTTATGAGGGGCAAAGTTACGCCGGTCGTACTCCTTACGTAAACAGCGTATATTAATACGCCGGACGCAAGTACGTTCGTGAATCGGCATATCTAGCTCATTTGCATATTCAACGCGGAAATATACAGAATCACCCCTAGTGGCCAGCGTAAGTATGCACCTAAGATAAGACGGCGTAAGAGACTTACGTCAGTCGTATCTTAGACAAATTCTGGCGTATCTGATTCTTTGAATCAGGCGCCGAGATACGACGCCTCACATTCGGACTTACGACAGCGTATCTGGAGATACGCCGTCGTAAATCCTTTCTGAATCTGGCCCTTAATATGTTTTTTTAGCAGAGACCCTAGAGAATACAATGGCAGTCATTGCAACTTTTTATCTTGCACGGTATTTGCGCAGCAATTTTTCAAACGTGTTTTTTTTTTTTTTTTTAAATGTCATGCTTTAAAAAAAAACAGTAAAGTTAGCCCAATTTTTTGCATAATGTGAAAGATGAAGTTAAGCCGAGTAAATAGATATCTAACATGTCACGCTTCAAAATTGCGCACGCTCGTGGAATGGCACCAAACTTTGGTTCTTAAAAATCCCCATAGGCGATGCTTTAAAAATTATTTATATATTTTTATTGTTAATGTTACTTAAAAAAAAATATTATGACACTTTTTAAAAATAAATACATTTTTGATCACTTTTATTCCTATTACAAGGAATGTAAACGTCCCTTGTAATAGGAATATGGCATGACAGAACCTCTTTACAGTGAGATATGGGGGGTCAATAGGAACCTGCATCTCACCTCTAGGCTGGGAAGCCTAAAAAAAAAAAGAAAAAACTGATCACTGCTTTACAGCCGAAGAGGCGCCGTTTTTTGAATGCAGCCTCTGACTCCTCTCAGAGGTATGGGAGTCCACCTGACTCCCAGGAACAGACTTCCTGTCTGTTGGGTGGGGCCTGGAGCCATAGTCAGGTCAGAACTAAATAGCCAAACACACAGCTGTGCAATCTGTGTGTCTTTCTCTCCAAAATGTGGCGTAAACCAGCAATCTTTAAGGTCGCACAGGGTCCCACCGCCACAATATATATATATATATATATAATTTTTGGTACTTTATGTATTTCTCTGTATATCTAGTTAACACGTACATCGTTATGCCACATCGTATATCACTATGCGATTATTTTATCATCATGTGATTTTAGACTCTATTACTATGTCTCCTATGGTATTACCGTTTTTTCCGGTGTATGAAAATGACACGGACAGGCAGAAGGGCGTATATATATGAGTGCGACGGGCGGATTCCCGTGGGGAGCGATCCGGGACGACGCTGTGAAAATGACAATGGTCCCAAAAATGTGTCAAAATTGTCCGAAATGTCCGCCATAATGTCGCAGTCATGAAAAAAATCGCTGATCGCCGCCAATAGTAGTAAAAAAAAAAAAATTAATAAAAATGCAAAAAAACTATCCCCTATTTTGTAAACACTATAACTTTTGCGCAAACCAATCGATAAACACTTATTGCGATTTTTTTTACCAAAAATAGGTGGAAGAATACGTATCGGCCTAAACTGAGGAAAAAACATTTTTTTATATATGTTTTTGGGGGATATTTATTATAGCAAAAAGTAAAAAATATTGCATTTTTTTCAAAACTGTCGCTCTATTTTTGTTTATAGCGCAAAAAATAAAAACCGCAGAGGTGATCAATTACCACCAAAAGAAAGCTCTATTTGTGGGGAAAAAAGGACGCCAATTTTGTTTGGGAGCCACGTCGCACGACCGCGCAATTGTCTGTTAAAGCGACGCAGTGCCGAATCGCAAAACCTGGCCTGGGCATTTAGCAACAAAATGGTCCGGGGCTTAAGTGGTTAAGGACACTTTGACATCAATTTGCCCCTGGCTTTTCTTGGCTTCCCCTCTCATTCCCTCTCTTTTTTTTTTTTTTGCATTCAACTTTTTTGAATATGTCTTGATTTATTTATAAATAATATATGTATATTTTTTTTCTATTTATCACTACAGTTTTTTACTTCATATTTTTTGATTTTCCCCATGTTATATTATACATTCTTGTAGTGCTTTCCCGGAATTGCGTGCTTAATTGAAGTGCGTTCCAGCGGCGGGTGATCTGAAGTCAAGGAGCCTCAGGGCGCTTGTCCCACCCGTTTTCTGCCCTGCTATGATACAATTGCAATCCTGCGCTTCGGCCTTTGGAGTCCACAGCCCCTGAATGTGTGTTCCAGCCGCTCATTACTCTCTATTCCCGTCTCTTTCCTTTAGGCCAGGGATCGCCAAGCTACGGCCCTCCAACTGTTAGGGAACTACACTTCCCATGAGACATTGTAAAACTCTGACATTCACAGACATGACTAGGCATGATGGGAATTGTAGTTCCTGAACAACTGGAGGGTCATAGTTTGGAGATCCCTGCTTTAGGGGACTGGTGTGCAAGCATAGATGGGTGTTGGGTGCCCCTGCCCATTTTTCCACCGGGGAGGGTGAGTCCTCCATGTGCACACATATAAATGGGGGTACATTGTCTGGTTGAGATAGCTCTGAGGAAGGGCTTCGCCATTGTGTAGCTTTATTTTGCCTTTGTGAGTACATTACTGTCTTATGACTTAATAAATGATTTTGTAGGGGATGCAGTAAGCATTTGAGCCCTCTTGTATATGTTTTTACAGACTTCTGAAGATTGCCCAGTCTGAAGAGGGCTGCATCGCTGAAACCATTACGTGCCATAGTCCCTGGGTGAAGGTCCTTGGTCTAATCCTGATGGTCTTTTTTCTATTTGTCTTTATTGATCGTACCTTAAGATGTTAAAGCATACAGTATATGAAATTTAAGTGATTGGGTTTAGATCTACCTTGAATATCATAGTAAGTGTAGCACCCTCTAGTGTGTTCTCTCAGTAGAGGCAGAGTAGAAACATTTATCTGACTCATGTTACAGTCTGTGGATCTTAATTGGGTCAAGATTCACTGGCGTTCAGGGCTGGGTGACTTATCCTTGCAGGACGGGGTTAGGAGAAGCTGCCATGAATATTTACGGGGCCTCGGTCAATCCCCAATTTTGGGCTGGTAGGGGGCAGAGACAATCCTATATACAGTATAAACATGAGCCAGGCCAGCAGGGGCAGTCAGGTGGAAGATTGAGATGCACTGTTGAGGAGGCCGTCGGTGGCCCTGAGGTATACCCTCTAGTCTGGGGGGGTGTCCTGCCCTCTGCTGGGCAGGGCTGGACTGGGACAAAAATTTGGCCCTGGACTTCATCCAGATTGGCCCACTTTGACAGGTCTCTCCCATGGCGGCGGGACAACTCCCGCACCCCCCCCCCCCGCCACCCAAGCCCCCTCTCCCCCTTCACTAGCCACTAGTCGTTCTACTTTATTAGAGTAGAACGGCTGGTACTGGTACTTTTATAGGCAGTACCAGTGGGGAAGCTAGACATTATTTCACATCAGTTCGGTGCCCCCCCTTATGGGACAAGATTAGGCAGAAGTAAGAAACTCCCAGGCCATAGCTTTTGAGTCAGCTGTCTGTCCCCTCCCCCATGCTCCTCTGTCGCCCCCCCTGCTCCTCTGGTCCTCCCCCTGCTTCTCTGCTCCCCCCAGGGGAGCGCTGCGTGGAGGGAGAGGAGGTGAGTGCTGCGGGAAGGGAGAGACAGAGGACCGTAAAGGGGCGGCGGTCCGCTGTCACTGAAGCCGGCCCACTGAGCCATCGGCCCACCGGGAAACTCCCTGTAGTCCCAATGGCCAGTCCATCCCTGCTGCTGGGGCTCGGGTGCTGGAAGGATCCTGCCATGGAAACAAAGGGAGGAGGCTTTCCTGGAGGCACGGGAGAAAAGAGAGGCGAGAGTGAGCAATTCAACACTGTTGAGGACTAACAAAGGGGGGAGACTGCTACATGTAGTCTGTTTTTCTTGAAGACAGCAAAGTCTTCTACCTTTCTCTGAAAAATCTGAAGTGAGTCAGGCGGGTGGGCTGGTGTAGAGAGTCAGCCAGTTGGGCTGGTGAAGAGACAGCCAGAAGGGCTGGTGGAAGAGGCAGCTGCAGCCAGGTGGGCTAGCATTGCCTGAAGCTCTTAATGTTGTACATAGGAAGATGACTCAGAGGTTATTGTTGCTGTCAAGTGGGGATCCCAAAACCTCCCATCCCCATCCAACTTGTTAATCCCCCCAATAAACAACAAAAACAAAGCTATAGACTGTTTTCTGACTTTGTGTGCCTGTGAAGATTCGGTGTGCCTGGCTGTGCAGGAGTGGGGAATCTCTGTTCATCTGCAGCTCCTACGTGGGGTGTGCTACATAAGTAAACTTAACACTAAACTTACTCTTAAACATAACCTAAGTAGTAAAATTGTACCTTCTTTCTAAAGGTAGCCTTAAACCTAACTGCCTTAAAAGAGAAGTATGGTCAAAGCTTTTTTGGCCATACTTCTCTTCTGGGTCAGAGTAGTGCACTTATTTCTGCACAGGAATAACCAAGCCGCTCCAGTCTCTGGATTTATCCTGACAATAATTTTGGGATTCTTCCAGATGTCTAAGCTGCAGCTGGCTCAGCCTCCCAGTACACCACTGAGCCAGATACTCCCGCCCCTCCACAGTCTGGCACTCCAGTGAGCGCTGGAGGGGCAGAGAAGAGAGCCGGTGACTGACAGTCACCACTCTTTGCTCACTGAAGACAAGAACTGAACGATCCGGTGATTGCTCAATTCTTGGTCTTAGAGCTGGTAGGGGATAGCTGCAAAATCAGCCTGATGCTGCAACCACATAGGTGAGTATGAGGGCTCTTTCACACGGAGCGGATCCGTATTGATCCACTTCGTTAGCCCGTTTGGCTCAGCGGGGATTCCTCCGTTAATCCCTGCTGAGCTGTCGGCTGACAGGGCGGTCCCCGCACACAGTGCAGAGACCGCCCTGTCTCTCCTCCTCTCTCCCCTATGGGGAATCGGATGAATACGGACCGTCTGTCTGTATTCATACGATCCGATCCGTCAGACGGAAGAAAAATAGGGTTTTCTTCCGTCTGAAAAAACGGATCCTGACGGAGGCGGTTGATTACGGACGTTAGCGGATGCTGCATCCGCTAACGACCGTGATCCCATAGGGAACCATTGTAAGTCCGTAAACGAACTTATGAAAAGCGGAAAGGGCCCTGAATGTTTGTCCTTTTAATACCCTGCACTTCTCCTTTAAAGTGGTTGTAAACCCACTTTTTTGACTTTTACCTACAGGTAAGCCTATAACAAGGCTTACCTGTAGGTAAGGAGAATATCTCCTAAACCTGCACAGTTTAGGAGATATTTCCCTCGCAATGCGCCGCGGCGCATGCGCAGGGGGGATCTACGGCGAAAGGACCGGCAGCCGCCGGACCTTGCCAAGTTTTAAATCTCCCGCGCGCACGTGACGTCATCGCCGCTCCAGCCAATCACAGCGCTGGAGCGGCAATACCTGGAAGACACACCGAGGCAATAGAAGAAGGAAAATCACCGCTCAAGGTGGGTCTGCTATAGGGTCATACACAGGTGTAGGATTCCAAGGGTGCTGGCAGTGCACTAGGCAAGCATTGGCGTAAAATGAAGGATGGATGGCCGCACTCCAAACCAAACAGGTTGTCTTTATTTAAAGGAACAGCAAAAACATACCGGATCACAGCAACAGAAACAGGAGGATAACCGACGTTTCGCACTGACTTAGTGCTTATTCATGGCTAACATGCATTAAGACTGTTTAGTATATATAGAGATCAAAAGCTGACATGTGACCTGATTGAATGATTGGCTGGAGGTGGCCCGCAATCACTGGACACACCAGAAGCCAATATCAGGTCACAGACTGCTGGTGCATACCAAAAGGGAAAAAAAAGGAAAACATTTTTTTGAAAAGAAAAACAAAATATAAGTAAACCAAAATCCAAGGTGCCAAAGTACAAACATAATCCACATAAATATATATCTGGACTAGGTGTGTTTAAGTGAATAAACAAACATAGTGCAGTTAAATACCATCAAACACTTATACAAAACAATATATATCAATATAGGTATAACAAAGAATTAGATTCATTGTGAGTGTGAAAAAAATAAATATAAATGTATGGATGGTGAGGTGCCGTCTCTAAAGTTGCCACATTGGCGACAAGCGCCAGGAGGTGTGTGTATATATCGGGAATCAGTCTGACGGTGCATATTAGCTCATTATGACTTCTGCCTTACAGGAGAAAAAAATAAATAAATTTGATGCAGGTTTACAACCGCTTTAACCTAAACATGCTGCCCACAGTGTGGAAGCAGTTATCTCTCCGCAGAGGTCCAATACCCCCCCTGCTGAGAACTTTATCTCTGAATTAGCGGGGGGTGGGGGGGTATCTGAGCACTACAGATAGATATCTCACAGAGAGCTCTTCTCTAAAGAATGCCAGCAGGGGACAGGATTTTTTCTCAGGCTGTGGCTACTTTCTAAAGAAAACAAACTGTAAGACTTTGCACACATTTTATTTTGATACACCTGAATTAACATTAATTACATTAGAAGTAAAAAAATCAGTTAGGTTTTAAGCTTGCCATAACTCTAAAGATGAATACAATATTAATATATAGATATGATGCTGAAAGCACTGCCGATATTAAATCTGAACTTTCATTATCAAACTTCATGACACAGCAACAATTCTACATGAAAATCCCACTGCCCAATAATTCACTCCTATGATTTTTAGAACACCATTGACATATTCCTTTTGTTTTTCCTAATTATTTAATTTTTATGAGCTGAGATGAAGATGACGGCCTTAAAATCGGTGAGGTCACTTTCTGTTTTCCTTGGGCGAACTTGAAAATGGTTGATGACAAAGCCTTCTTGTTCAATGGCTTTTCTGATGAAGTTCTCATCGTAATTAAAGAGGTGGAATTTATCTTTGCCAACCATGTAATATGTCGCATTCAGGGCTCCATATAGCAGTAACTGTCCTCCAGGCTTCAGCAGTTTGGTGAACTTTTGTAGATTCCTAATGTAATCATCTTTATCTTTGCTGATGACATCCAGGACAGTTGCAACCAGTACACAATCTGCTGGTGGTAACACCAATGGATCAGTTATGTTTTCCTTATCATCGTAACATTTTAACACGTGTTTGATTGCCGCCTTCAGCCGCAAATCCTTCCCTTCCCTAAAATTTAGAAAAAAAGTGAGTTTAGACACTATGGGCCAGATTCTTGTATAATCCACGGCGGTGTAGCTTAAGCCATTTACACTACGCCGCCGCAAATTACTGGAGCAAGTGCCGTATTCTCCAAGCACTTGCTCCGTAATTTGCAGCGGCGTAGTGTAAATGGCCCGGCGTAAGGCCGCGTAATTCAAAGGGAGCGGCTAGTATTTAAATTAATCGCGCCCCCGCGCCGATCGAACTGTGCATGCGCCGGGCGGAAAAATATCCCAGTGCGCATGCTCCAGCTCACGACGGAAAACGTCAATGACGCCGACGTGAGCGTCATTGACGTAAAGTCGTATTCGCGGACGACTTAGGAAAACAACGTAAACAACGGAAAAAGCCGACGCTGACCCGACGCCATACTTAACATGGCATACGACGGACCTTCGTAAACTTGCCCCTCATATAGCAGGGGCAAGTTTACGCTTACGGAAACGTCGTAAATTCACTGCGTCATCCGCGCGTACGTTCGGGAATCTTGCGTAAATATCTAATTTGCATAGACGACGGGGAAAACGACGATGCGACACCTAGCGGCGGGAAAAAAAATTGCTTTTAAGATCTGACAGCGTAAGAGCCTTACGCCTGTCAGATCTAATGGATATCTATGCGTAACTGATTCTAAGAATCAGTCGCATAGATACGCCGGGCCAGATTAGGACTTACGACGGCGCAAATGGCGTTGCGCCGTCGTAAGCCTTTTAAGAATCTGGCCCTATGGCCGGGATTCAGAGAGATCGGCGCATCTTTAGATAGGCGTAGCGCATCTCATATGCGCTACGCTGTTGTAACATTGAGAGGCAAGTACTGTATTCACAAAGCACTTGCTCCCATATGTGCGCCGGCGTAACGTAAATGGGCCGGCGTAAGCCCGCGTAATTCAAAGTAGCACGGCAGTGGGCGTGTAGTATTATAATGAAGCGTGACCCTATGTAAATGCATGGCCGAACGAACGGCGCATGCACGTGCATGCTCAGAATCACGTCGCAAATGCTCCCTAAGATACGCCGGCTCCATTCATACGACGTGAACATAACCTACGCCCAGCCCCATTCACGTACGACTTACGTAAACAACGTAAAATGCGACGGCTGTTCCGACGTTTCCGACGTCCATACCTTAACATGGCTTACCCCTGCTTTATGAGGGGTAAAGTTACGCCGGACGTACGCCTTACGCAAACGGCGTAGCTTTCTGCGACGGGCGCAAGTACGTTCGTGAATCGGCGTATCTAGCTCATTTACATATTCGACGCGTAAATCTACGGAAGCACCCCTAGCGGCCAGTGTAAATATGCACCCAAGATACGACGGCGTAGGAGACTTACTTCGGTCGTATTAAGCCAAAATTCAGGCGTACCTTGTTTCCTGAATACGGCACATAGATACAACGGCGCATCCTAGAACTTACGCGGCGTAATAGATACGTCGGCGTAAGTTGTCTCTGAATCCGGGCCTATGACAGCATTTTTTTTTAGAATGTGTGGGTTTGGTGTTTGCTGCTTCAAAAATTTCCACAAAAAAAGGATGTTTTTTTTGCCATTTTCTTTAGGAAACATATTGGAGTCTATAGGGAAAGTGAAATTAAAGGATATGGATAGCAAAAACTTGTTTTTGGTTCTGGCTAGAGTAGAGAGGTTTAAAACCCTGATTAGGATATTTTGCTGCCTGTTATGGAGAAACAAGAGGGAATGAAAGAAAATCTCTCCAAAGTGTGACCAGAATATTTGTATGTGATTTCCCCTTACTTCTTGCTCTAGTGGTAACTCCAAAATTTTGGATTTCTGCTCACTTTCTCTCTTGGATACAATGGTCACCAGGATAAATAGAGTGGGTGTACAGCAAACACATATAGCTGGATTCAGGTAGGGCGGCTCACTTTTGAGGCGGCGTAGAGTATCGCATATACGATACGCCGCCGTAAGTCAGAGAGGCAAGTGCTGTATTCACAAAGCACTTGCCTCCTAAGTTACGGCGGCGTATCGTAAATGGGCCGGCCTAAGCACGCCTAATTCAAATGGATAAAAAAACCTTTACCTTTACAACCCCTTTAAGAGGAAAATATTTTTGTCTTTACAAACACCTTTAAGAGGGACCCCATGTCAACAAAAAAAAAAACGGCATGGTATCCCCCTCAAAATCTATAACAGACCCTTATCCAAGCATGCAGCTGGGTAGGTCAGGAAAGTGGGGGACGAGCGAGTGCTCCCCTCCTGAACCATACCAGGCCACATGCACTCAACATGAGTGAATGAGTAGGGGTGCAGTGTAATCCATATTCATTCACATGGGGGGGGGGGGCAGTTTCTGATAAGCCCCCTGCTTTCAGACCACCACAATCACTGCTCAGGGTTGTGGGGAAGAGACTCTTGTCCCCATCAACATGGTGACAAGGTGCTTTGGGGGGGGAGTGCCCTGTCCCAATGCATCCCCCCTATGTCGAGGGCATGTGGCCTGGTGTGGTTCAGGAGGAGGGGTGTAATTCTAAGTGTATTACCATGCTTCATGTGAGAAATATCTTAATAAATTTCCAACATAAATACATTTTAATTTTTCTTCCCACATTTTCCAACAAAATTGTGGCAATAAAATTAAGTCTTTCAAATACCTTAGGCGTTTACTCTTCAAAAATGTGGTAATTGGGTGGGTGGGTGTTTCTACTGTTTTGGTGGTCCAGGGCCACCAACAATGTGATAGGTATTTAGAAAATTAGATGCATAATTTATGCCCCTGGAACTCCTGAATGTGCTTTTTGGATTTTGGGCCTCTCTATTTGTTCTGTGTACTGGTATCATCCAAAGTGAAAACAAAATAAAATCTCAAATTTTGCACTGACACCAGAACAGGAATAAAGGTGAAATCATCCAATGGGGACACCTCAGAATTTCCTCACTTTGGAAGGATTTCCTCTCAATCTTTGCTTATGGGACAGAAAATTAAGGGAAATCCTCCCTATGGGACACAGATGGCAAAAAAACTGACAGGGGTTATAAACCTACCGTATTTCATTCAATTTGGAAAAAAAAGTTTTGCTTTTAGTTTTTGTTTTAATTTACCTAAGTGTATCCTACAATTTAGGGTTATTCCTTTAAATTAAAAACAATCACGCAATGAGATTATTGTTTTTGCTGATACTCAACCTTATTCCTTCCTTCTCAGTGACAAATGATAAGGTATGGGTCCAATCAAAAGCTCCAGTATGATCATGCAGCCATTTTTTCAGCTCTATGATACAATGATCATTGAATCTCAGGAGGATGATTTCTTTGAAATACTCGCAGGCTGAATACAGATGGAAAATGATGGGACCACAACTAATGTCGATGAGTGTGCCTCCTTTAATGTTAGCTGAGAGGAAAACAGAATTAAAAGGCATATAAGTGTTTTTTTTTTATTATTTTCATTCTGAATTATATGTGCGAATGGATGCATTTAAATTTTCGAATTGTTATCCCATTTTTTGCTTCCATTTTTCAAATATATGCTTCATTTGAAATGAAAACTTCAATAGACAAGAATAATGCCGCGTACACACGATCATTTTTCGGCATGTAAAAAACAACGTTTTAAAAAAATGTCATTTAAAATGATGGTGTGTGGGCTTCACATAATTTTTTGGGTTCTGAAAAACGACAAAAAAATAATTCGAACATGCTGCATTTTTTTTAACAACGTTTTAAACTATGTCGTTTTTCGGGTTGTAAAAAATGATCGTGTGTGGGCTAAAACGACGTTAAAAACCCGCGCATGTTCAGAAGCAAGTGAGACAGGAGCGTAAAACTACCGTTCATAATGGAGTAAGCACATTCATCAACAGACAGAAAAGCGTGAATCGTCTGTTACTAACACAAAATCAGCTAAAGGGTGACGTCATCCAAATGGAACTTCCCCTTTATAGTGCCGTCATACGTGTTGTACGTCACTGCGCTTTGCTAGTGCATTTTTTTTAAACAACCGTGTGTGGGCAACGCCGTTTTAATGATGAAGTTGGAAAAAACGTTGTTTTTTCTACGTGCTGAATAACGTCATTTTTTTACATGCCGAAAAATGATCGTGTGTACACGGCATAACAGAATATGCATTTACAACTTTAACACCAAATAGGTTGGTACATCGTTTCACAAATTAAATCAATAGATTTACATGATGGGTAAAGGTTTAAAGGGTTGGAGCAAAGA
Source organism: Rana temporaria (assembly GCF_905171775.1). Lineage (NCBI taxonomy): Eukaryota > Metazoa > Chordata > Amphibia > Anura > Ranidae > Rana > Rana temporaria. Next base: position 119,594,332 of record NC_053498.1, read on the forward strand.
GATAGAAAGAAAAGACAATATATAAATAGATAGGCTATTAAATAAAATAAGGTTTGGGTTTACCGCTACCATGAATTGTGACAAATCTGTGAGGTTTGCTTAGTTTACCATTCGCAAACTTTTGTCTCCAAATTTCAAAGGCCATAAACATTGCTCCATGTCAAGATTGAAGTTTGACGCTACCATGTGTTGGTAGCGAATCTCTGAGGTTTGCAAATTTCGAAAAAATCTGAAAAGTTTGCAGGTTCGCTATTAGAAATAAGAAACAACCTATAATATGAGCTAATGTTCTGAAGTAAGGGATATCTTGGCCACCTTTCTATAAATGGGTGGGCTCACATCAGCCACATTTTCAGTGTGCATTGGAGCATGACCCATGTCCAGATTCACATGTCTTTGGTTTGACAATAGCTTGCTTTTACTAGCCCTACAAATGTCCAGAATTGAGTACCGTATTTTCCGGCAAATAAAGACGACTCGGCGTATAAGACGACCCCCTAATTTTCCAGGAAAAATTTTGGTTTTGGGATATACTCGCCGTATAAGACTACCACCTTCCAACTAGTCTTTCTGGAAGCTGAGGGGTTGCCAGAACAACCACTGACAGAAACAGGCTTTTTTCAAGCCTCACTATGCCATTACATGCCCCACTATGCCATTACATGCCCCACTGTGCCATTACATGCCCCACTGTGCCATTACATGCCCCACTGTGCCATTATATGCCCCCACTGTGCCATTACATGCCCCCACTGTGCCATTACTTGCGCCCACAGTGCCATCACATTACATGCCCCCACAGTGCCATCACATTACATGCCCCCACAGTGCCATCACATTACATGCCCCCACAGTGCCATCACATTACATGCCCCCACAGTGCCATCATATTACTTGCCCCCACAGTGCCATCACATTACTTGCCCCCACAGTGCCATCACATTACTTGCCCCCACAGTGCCATCACATTACTTGCCCCCACAGTGCCATCACTTGCCCCCACAGTGCCATCACTTGCCCCCACTTTTCCCCCCACTGTGCCATCACTCACGTTTTGCAGGCCGGTGACAGTCTCCGTCTGCCGCGAGCGTCCATGATTTCAAAGCCGCGCCGTCTTCTCAGCGTGTCCTGTGATTGGCGGAACACAAATTTTCCCAGTAGCGCCTCTGTTCTGTGTTCCGCCAATCACGGTTGCCTTCTCATCTCGTCCGAGGATGAGAAGGCATCCGTGATAGGCGAAACACAGAACAGGGGCGCTGCTGGGAAGTTTTGTGTTCCGCCAATCACAGGACAAGCTGAGAAGACAGCGCGGCTTTGAAATTATGAACGATCGCAGCTGCACGGAGACCGTACCCGGCGTATAAGACGACCCCCGACTTTGGATGCATTTTTTTGCATCCAAAAAGTCGTCTTATACGCAGGAAAATACGGTACATGAATTTCCATCTATATGTTGTACTTTAATGGGGTTTACCACAAAGTTTGCAAACATGGAACTGTGAGAAAGATTTTGGATACAAAAACTAAACCTTGGCAGATTTGCTCATCCCTCAATACAAGTAATGTAATGTACAGTAAAATGTAAGGTTGAGTTCCTAACTGCCTTTTTGTATATAAGAGAGTCTTAATCTGGCCACACGTTAAGCATTTTTTTCCCGTTCAACCAACAGGTTGAAAGAAAAAAAAGCCTGATTCCCCCATCCACACATTTGGGGTGGATTGGGGTGGATCGCTCCCACAGAGCCTTACCTACCATCAGAACCCATTGATCAGTATGGTCTGTGGCGCTGCTTGTTTGGGAAAAGCCTGACAGGCTGGTTGTGCAGAAGTCGTTCAGTAGACACACATCTGTACAACCGGCCTGCCCATGCATGGATCCAAATTTGTCCGGCCCCTGTTAAACGGACACATTTTGATAAAAATATGGCTGCCTTAAGGCAATTAGATAAGTTCCGTTTTATCATACATACCAAACTTGAAAAAATAATGAAGCTCCTCGATGGGCAGTTTAAGGCATTCCTCTTCAAACACCATTCCAGGTTTATTGGCACAGTAAGTGTCAAGAAAGGTCCTGGAGTGGAAATTGTCTACATGGTAGATCTTATGCTGGATAGGATCCATCTTGTATTATTGTATCACTATAGAGGGGTCCTTGGCTGTCTGAAGTTATCTGAAATGTGTACCTACTGCTGATCACCACACCATTTATATATGCATCCCCATTGTACTGAATGCTAAATAAAATTACCACAAATGTGACTCTTTCAGAGTTGACTTTGCAAACACAGCTGACAGTAATGTGACTGAAAATTAAACAGAATACATTTATTTTAGCTCACATTGTAAACTAAACTTTTTTGAATTTAAAACAATCCTCTCACATGTGTGAACAGAAGAAATTATAATTTAACTCATTGCTGCACTTTACCAGTTTTAAGGGTAATTTGTTTTTGTTTTTTCAAGAAAGAAGAAAAGTAAAATATACTGTACATATGCATGCTAATGCTGTGAATATGTTCAAAAATATATGTAGCACTACCCCCAAAGGAGCTGCTGAGTAATTTTGGGTGGCACGTTACCTCTATCTTCTCGCCGTCCAGGGTGAAATGAGAGTCTGAAGAATTCCAATATCCACACATTACACCTCTTTTTCTAGGATTTATTTGTAGAACTTAGTAGAAAAGAAGTTGGAGGGGTTCGAAGGGTAGGTAGGTAGGTAGGTTCAGGTGTATATTCACAAATATTAAACACTCCTGCTTCCAGCAAACAGTTCTCGTCGCCCAGTGCCGGCCCCAGACATTGTACTGCCTGGGACCAAGAATGAAATGCTGCCCCCCCCCAAAAAAAAATCACGCCCACCAAAAGGCCCCCACATTCATTATTTTATATCATGATAACTAAAGGGGACCCGTCATGGCTCTATACATGTATAAAGGAGTATAAAGAGGACCTGTCATGGCTCTATTCATGTATAAAGGAGTATAAAGATGACGTGTCATGGCTCTATACATGTATAAAGGAGTATAAAGAGGACCTGTCATGGCTCTATACATGTATAAAGGAGTATAAAAGGACCTGTCAGGGCTCTTTACATGTGTATAGGAGTGTAAAAGGACGTGTCATGGCTCTATACATGTATATAGAAATGTTCTGCCCACCCGCTCCTGTCACCACTACCAGCAGCAGCCCAGGCTCCTCACAGGCAGTGGCGCAAAAGTGCCGCCTGGTACCCATGGTACCACCCGGTCCCATTGTAGGGCCGGCCCTGTCGTCGCCACTCTAACCAGAGTGAGTATTGCTCACGCAGATAGGTCCCTCTCACTGGCCTAGCAGCCGGAATGGCGCATGGAATAAAGTACAGTCTCTGCCACAGACCTTCCTTTATGAGGAGACACTTTTGGTCCAAAATCCCCTGCCACAGGATTCAGGACCCGGATCTCTCCAGATTAACTTTAGTAGAACTTTAGACCCAACAGGCGACACTGTCAAGCCTCTCAGTGCACGGTGCATCCTAGATGAAGTTTCCAGGCCTTCTCCCAAGATACCAGCCTCTTGCATGGTCGTCTCCAGGATAGGTCCTCCCCTGGCTTCCTTTATCAAGTGGCTTCCTCCCGCTGGACGGACAGCACAGGATCACCTCTGAAAAAAACAGGCCCCAGTCTGACTACTGGGCCTACCAGGCGAAGCTGCAACCCCGGACCAACATGGTCCCGGAGCCAGGATTCAGGAACACGCAACCCCAGGCCAGGTGGGCCACGAGGCGCGAACAACAATGGCGTCTGTCCCTTAAAGAGTCACTAAAGGAAAAATTTTTATTGGTTTAAAATATAGTCTTCACACATATGTGAACGAAAAACGTCATAATTATTGTTTAAAATCTTGCTGTACCTGTTTAAAAGGACATTCATTGTATCTTCCGTCCGTCCTGAGTTTTCTTTCCCCTGACATGCTGGTTTTGCGGTGCGCGTTCTTGTTCTAAACATCACCGCCTAATGGGAACTACAGTTCCCATTAGGCTTAGCGGTTCGCGCATGTGCAGAAGCGATTTTTTAGTTTCCAAATGTGGATGAGAACGAGCAAAGTTCTCATGCACACTTTAGCAGCACTCCGCCCAAACCACCCCCAGTATACACCCCTTCCCGCCCCTCTGCCTATACACATCATGTTCTCCTCTCTCCTCCCACACATATTCCCGCCCCTCTGCCTATACACATCATGTTCTCCTCTCTCCTCCCACACATATTCCCGCCCCTCTGCCTATACACATCATGTTCTCCTCTCTCCTCCCACACATATTCCCGCCCCTCTGCCTATACACATCATGTTCTCCTCTCTCCTCCCACACATATTCCCGCCCCTCTGCCTATACACATTCGATTCTCCTCCCTCCTCCCACACATATTCCCGCCTCCTCCAGCCCACTTACCTTCGTCCAAGTTTACAGAATGGTGTCTGTGTTACATGCAGGTGATCCAGCTCTTTTATGTGCTGCATAACAATACCAGTCTGCCTGGCTGTCATTACCCACAAACAATACCAGTCTGCCTGGCTGTCATTACCCACAAACAATACCAGTCTGCCTGGCTGTCATTACCCACAAACAATACCAGTCTGCCTGGCTGTCATTACCCACAAACAATACCAGTCTGCCTGGCTGTCATTACCCACAAACAATACCAATCTGCCTGTCATTACCCACAAACAATACCAATCTGCCTGGCTGTCATTACCCACAAACAATACCAGTCTGCCTGTCATTACCCACAAACAATACCAATCTGCCTGGCTGTCATTACCCACAAACAATACCAGTCTGCCTGGCTGTCACTGTGAACAATACCAATCTGCCTGGCTGTCATTACCAACAATACCAGTCTGTCTGGCTGTCATTACCCACAAACAATACCAATCTGCCTGTCATTACCCACAAACAATACCAATCTGCCTGGCTGTCATTACCCACAAACAATACCAGTCTGCCTGTCATTACCCACAAACAATACCAATCTGCCTGGCTGTCATTACCCACAAACAATACCAGTCTGCCTGTCATTACCCACAAACAATACCAATCTGCCTGGCTGTCATTACCCACAAACAATACCAGTCTGCCTGGCTGTCACTGCGAACAATACCAGTCTGCCTGGCTGTCATTACCCACAAACAATACCAGTCTGCCTGTCATTACCCACAAACAATACCAGTCTGCCTGGCTGTCATTACCCACAAACAATACCAGTCTGCCTGTCATTACCCACAAACAATACCAGTCTGCCTGGCTGTCATTACCCACAAACAATACCAATCTGCCTGGCTGTCACTGTGAACAATACCAATCTGCCTGGCTGTCATTACCAAAAATACCAGTCTGCCTGGCTGTCACTACGAACAATACCAATCTGTCTGGCTGTCATTACCAACAATACCAATCTGCCTGGCTGTCACTACTAACAATACCAGTCTGCCTGGCTGTCACTGTGAACAATACCAATCTGCCTGGCTGTCATTACCAAAAATACCAGTCTGCCTGGCTGTCACTACTAACAATACCAGTCTGCCTGGCTGTCATTACCAAAAATACCAGTCTGCCTGGCTGTCACTACGAACAATACCAATCTGCCTGGCTGTCATTACCAACAATACCAATCTGCCTGGCTGTCATTACCAACAATACCAGTCTGCCTGGCTGTCATTACCCACAAACAATACCAGTCTGCCTGGCTGTCATTACCCACAAACAATACCAGTCTGCCTGGCTGTCATTACCCACAAACAATACCAGTCTGCCTGGCTGTCATTACCCACAAACAATACCAGTCTGCCTGGCTGTCATTACCCACAAACAATACCAGTCTGCCTGGCTGTCACTGTGAACAATACCAATCTGCCTGGCTGTCATTACCAACAATACCAGTCTGTCTGGCTGTCACTGCGAACAATACCAGTCTGCCTGGCTGTCATTACCCACAAACAATACCAGTCTGCCTGTCATTACCCACAAACAATACCAGTCTGCCTGGCTGTCATTACCCACAAACAATACCAATCTGCCTGGCTGTCACTGTGAACAATACCAATCTGCCTGGCTGTCATTACCAAAAATACCAGTCTGCCTGGCTGTCACTACGAACAATACCAATCTGTCTGGCTGTCATTACCAACAATACCAGTCTGCCTGGCTGTCACTACTAACAATACCAGTCTGCCTGGCTGTCATTACCAAAAATACCAGTCTGCCTGGCTGTCACTACGAACAATACCAATCTGCCTGGCTGTCATTACCAACAATACCAGTCTGCCTGGCTGTCATTACCAACAATACCAATCTGCCTGGCTGTCATTACCAACAATACCAGTCTGCCTGGCTGTCACTACTAACAATACCAGTCTGCCTGGCTGTCATTACCAAAAATACCAGTCTGCCTGGCTGTCACTACGAACAATACCAATCTGCCTGGCTGTCACTACTAACAATACCAATCTGCCTGGCTGTCATTACCAACAATACCAGTCTGCCTGGCTGTCACTGCTAACAATACCAGTCTGCCTGGCTGTCATTACCAACAATACCAGTCTGCCTGGCTGTCACTGCGAACAATACCAATCTGCCTGGCTGTCATTACCAAAAATACCAGTCTGCCTGGCTGTCACTGCTAACAATACCAGTCTGCCTGGCTGTCATTACCAACAATACCAGTCTGCCTGGCTGTCACTACCATGTCCGCTGTCTCTGTCCTCCCCCTCCTTATCATGTCCGCTGTCTCTGTCCTCCCCCTCCTTATCATGTCCGCTGTCCCTGTCCTCCACCTCCTGTACCTTGTCCGCAGTCTCTGTCCTCCACCTCCTGTACCTTGTCCGCAGTCTCTGTCCTCCACCTCCTGTACCTTGTCCGCAGTCTCTGTCCTCCACCTCCTGTACCTTGTCCGCAGTCTCTGTCCCCCACCTCCTGTACCATGTCCGCAGTCTCTGTCCTCCACCTCCTGTACCTTGTCCGCAGTCTCTGTCCTCCACCTCCTGTACCTTGTCCGCAGTCTCTGTCCTCCACCTCCTGTACCATGTCCGCAGTCTCTGTCCTCCACCTCCTGTACCTTGTCCGCAGTCTCTGTCCTCTACCTCCTGTACCTTGTCCGCAGTCTCTGTCCTCCACCTCCTGTACCATGTCCGCAGTCTCTGTCCTCCACCTCCTGTACCATGTCCGCTGTCCCTGTCCTCCACCTCCTGTACCATGTCCGCTGTCCCTGTCCTCCACCTCCTGTACCATGTCCGCTGTCTCTGTCCTCCCCCTCCTGTATCATGTCCGCAGTCCCTGTCCTCCACCTCCTGTATCATGTCCGCTGTCCCTGTCCTCCACCTCCTGTATCATGTCCGCTGTCTCTGTCCTCCCCCTCCTTATCATGTCCGCTGTCTCTGTCCTCCACCTCCTGTATCATGTCCGCAGTCTCTGTCCTCCACCTCCTGTACCATGTCCGCTGTCTCTGTCCTCCACCTCCTGTATCATGTCCGCAGTCTCTGTCCTCCACCTCCTGTATCATGTCTGCAGTCCCTGTCCTCCACCTCCTGTACCATGTCCGCTGTCTCTGTCCTCCACCTCCTGTACCATGTCCGCTGTCTCTGTCCTCCACCTCCTGTATCATGTCCGCAGTCTCTGTCCTCCACCTCCTGTATCATGTCCGCTGTCTCTGTCCTCCACCTCCTGTATCATGTCTGCAGTCCCTGTCCTCCACCTCCTGTACCTTGTCCGCTGTCTCTGTCCTCCACCTCCTGTACCTTGTCCGCTGTCCCTGTCCTCCACCTCCTGTATCATGTCCGCTGTCTCTGTCCTCCACCTCCTGTATCATGTCCGCTGTCTCTGTCCTCCACCTCCAGTACCATGTCCGCTGTCCCTGTCCTCCACCTCCTTATCATGTCCGCAGTCTCTGTCCTCCACCTCCTGTACCATGTCCGCTGTCCCTGTCCTCCACCTCCTGTACCATGTCCGCAGTCTCTGTCCTCCACCTCCTGTACCATGTCCGCAGTCTCTGTCCTCCACCTCCTGTACCATGTCCGCTGTCCCTGTCCTCCACCTCCTGTACCATGTCCGCTGTCCCTGTCCTCCCCCTCCTTATCATGTCCGCTGTCTCTGTCCTCCACCTCCTGTACCATGTCCGCTGTCCCTGTCCTCCCCCTCCTTATCATGTCCGCTGTCCCTGTCCTCCACCTCCTGTACCATGTCCGCTGTCCCTGTCCTCCCCCTCCTTATCATGTCCGCTGTCTCTGTCCTCCACCTCCTGTACCTTGTCCGCTGTCCCTGTCCTCCACCTCCTGTACCATGTCCGCTGTCTCTGTCCTCCACCTCCTGTACCAAGTCCGCTGTCTCTGTCCTCCACCTCCTGTACCATGTCCGCTGTCCCTGTCCTCCACCTCCAGTACCATGTCCGCTGTCTCTGTCCTCCACCTCCTGTACCATGTCCGCTGTCTCTGTCCTCCACCTCCTGTACCAAGTCCGCTGTCTCTGTCCTCCACCTCCTGTACCATGTCCGCTGTCCCTGTCCTCCACCTCCTGTACCTTGTCCGCTGTCCCTGTCCTCCACCTCCTGTACCATGTCCGCTGTCTCTGTCCTCCACCTCCTGTACCAAGTCCGCTGTCTCTGTCCTCCACCTCCTGTATCATGTCCGCTGTCCCTGTCCTCCACCTCCTGTATCATGTCCGCTGTCTCTGTCCTCCCCCTCCTTATCATGTCTGCTGTCCCTGTCCTCCACCTCCTGTACCAAGTCCGCAGTCTCTGTCCTCCACCTCCTGTACCTTGTCCGCTGTCTCTGTCCTCCCCCTCCTTATCATGTCCGCTGTCCCTGTCCTCCCCCTCCTGTATCATGTCCGCAGTCTCTGTCCCCCACCTCCTGTACCATGTCCGCAGTCTCTGTCCTCCACCTCCTGTACCTTGTCCGCAGTCTCTGTCCTCCACCTCCTGTACCTTGTCCGCAGTCTCTGTCCTCCACCTCCTGTACCATGTCCGCAGTCTCTGTCCTCCACCTCCTGTACCTTGTCCGCAGTCTCTGTCCTCTACCTCCTGTACCTTGTCCGCAGTCTCTGTCCTCCACCTCCTGTACCATGTCCGCAGTCTCTGTCCTCCACCTCCTGTACCATGTCCGCTGTCCCTGTCCTCCACCTCCTGTACCATGTCCGCTGTCCCTGTCCTCCACCTCCTGTACCATGTCCGCTGTCTCTGTCCTCCCCCTCCTGTATCATGTCCGCAGTCCCTGTCCTCCACCTCCTGTATCATGTCCGCTGTCCCTGTCCTCCACCTCCTGTATCATGTCCGCTGTCTCTGTCCTCCCCCTCCTTATCATGTCCGCTGTCTCTGTCCTCCACCTCCTGTATCATGTCCGCAGTCTCTGTCCTCCACCTCCTGTACCATGTCCGCTGTCTCTGTCCTCCACCTCCTGTATCATGTCCGCAGTCTCTGTCCTCCACCTCCTGTATCATGTCTGCAGTCCCTGTCCTCCACCTCCTGTACCATGTCCGCTGTCTCTGTCCTCCACCTCCTGTACCATGTCCGCTGTCTCTGTCCTCCACCTCCTGTATCATGTCCGCAGTCTCTGTCCTCCACCTCCTGTATCATGTCCGCTGTCTCTGTCCTCCACCTCCTGTATCATGTCTGCAGTCCCTGTCCTCCACCTCCTGTACCTTGTCCGCTGTCTCTGTCCTCCACCTCCTGTACCTTGTCCGCTGTCCCTGTCCTCCACCTCCTGTATCATGTCCGCTGTCTCTGTCCTCCACCTCCAGTACCATGTCCGCTGTCCCTGTCCTCCACCTCCTTATCATGTCCGCAGTCTCTGTCCTCCACCTCCTGTACCATGTCCGCTGTCCCTGTCCTCCACCTCCTGTACCATGTCCGCAGTCTCTGTCCTCCACCTCCTGTACCATGTCCGCAGTCTCTGTCCTCCACCTCCTGTACCATGTCCGCTGTCCCTGTCCTCCACCTCCTGTACCATGTCCGCTGTCCCTGTCCTCCCCCTCCTTATCATGTCCGCTGTCTCTGTCCTCCACCTCCTGTACCATGTCCGCTGTCCCTGTCCTCCCCCTCCTTATCATGTCCGCTGTCCCTGTCCTCCACCTCCTGTACCATGTCCGCTGTCCCTGTCCTCCCCCTCCTTATCATGTCCGCTGTCTCTGTCCTCCACCTCCTGTACCTTGTCCGCTGTCCCTGTCCTCCACCTCCTGTACCATGTCCGCTGTCTCTGTCCTCCACCTCCTGTACCAAGTCCGCTGTCTCTGTCCTCCACCTCCTGTACCATGTCCGCTGTCCCTGTCCTCCACCTCCAGTACCATGTCCGCTGTCTCTGTCCTCCACCTCCTGTACCATGTCCGCTGTCTCTGTCCTCCACCTCCTGTACCAAGTCCGCTGTCTCTGTCCTCCACCTCCTGTACCATGTCCGCTGTCCCTGTCCTCCACCTCCTGTACCTTGTCCGCTGTCCCTGTCCTCCACCTCCTGTACCATGTCCGCTGTCTCTGTCCTCCACCTCCTGTACCAAGTCCGCTGTCTCTGTCCTCCACCTCCTGTATCATGTCCGCTGTCCCTGTCCTCCACCTCCTGTATCATGTCCGCTGTCTCTGTCCTCCCCCTCCTTATCATGTCTGCTGTCCCTGTCCTCCACCTCCTGTACCAAGTCCGCAGTCTCTGTCCTCCACCTCCTGTACCTTGTCCGCTGTCTCTGTCCTCCCCCTCCTTATCATGTCCGCTGTCCCTGTCCTCCCCCTCCTGTATCATGTCCGCTGTCTCTGTCCTCCACCTCCTGTACCATGTCCGCAGTCTCTGTCCTCCACCTCCTGTACCTTGTCCGCAGTCTCTGTCCTCCACCTCCTGTACCATGTCCGCAGTCTCTGTCCCCCACCTCCTGTACCATGTCCGCAGTCTCTGTCCTCCACCTCCTGTACCTTGTCCGCAGTCTCTGTCCTCCACCTCCTGTACCATGTCCGCAGTCTCTGTCCTCCACCTCCTGTACCTTGTCCGCAGTCTCTGTCCTCCACCTCCTGTACCATGTCCGCAGTCTCTGTCCTCCACCTCCTGTACCTTGTCCGCAGTCTCTGTCCTCCACCTCCTGTACCTTGTCCGCAGTCTCTGTCCTCCACCTCCTGTACCATGTCCGCTGTCCCTGTCCTCCACCTCCTGTACCATGTCCGCTGTCTCTGTCCTCCACCTCCTGTACCATGTCCGCTGTCCCTGTCCTCCACCTCCTGTACCATGTCCGCAGTCTCTGTCCTCCACCTCCTGTACCATGTCCGCAGTCTCTGTCCTCCACCTCCTGTACCATGTCCGCTGTCCCTGTCCTCCACCTCCTGTACCATGTCCGCTGTCTCTGTCCTCCCCCTCCTGTATCATGTCCGCAGTCCCTGTCCTCCACCTCCTGTATCATGTCCGCTGTCTCTGTCCTCCCCCTCCTTATCATGTCCGCTGTCTCTGTCCTCCACCTCCTGTATCATGTCCGCAGTCTCTGTCCTCCACCTCCTGTACCATGTCCGCTGTCTCTGTCCTCCACCTCCTGTATCATGTCCGCAGTCTCTGTCCTCCACCTCCTGTATCATGTCTGCAGTCCCTGTCCTCCACCTCCTGTACCATGTCCGCTGTCTCTGTCCTCCACCTCCTGTACCATGTCCGCTGTCTCTGTCCTCCACCTCCTGTATCATGTCCGCAGTCTCTGTCCTCCACCTCCTGTATCATGTCCGCTGTCTCTGTCCTCCACCTCCTGTATCATGTCTGCAGTCCCTGTCCTCCACCTCCTGTACCTTGTCCGCTGTCTCTGTCCTCCACCTCCTGTACCTTGTCCGCTGTCCCTGTCCTCCACCTCCTGTATCATGTCCGCTGTCTCTGTCCTCCACCTCCTGTATCATGTCCGCTGTCTCTGTCCTCCACCTCCAGTACCATGTCCGCTGTCCCTGTCCTCCACCTCCTTATCATGTCCGCAGTCTCTGTCCTCCACCTCCTGTACCATGTCCGCTGTCCCTGTCCTCCACCTCCTGTACCATGTCCGCAGTCTCTGTCCTCCACCTCCTGTACCATGTCCGCAGTCTCTGTCCTCCACCTCCTGTACCATGTCCGCTGTCCCTGTCCTCCACCTCCTGTACCATGTCCGCTGTCCCTGTCCTCCCCCTCCTTATCATGTCCGCTGTCTCTGTCCTCCACCTCCTGTACCATGTCCGCTGTCCCTGTCCTCCCCCTCCTTATCATGTCCGCTGTCCCTGTCCTCCACCTCCTGTACCATGTCCGCTGTCCCTGTCCTCCCCCTCCTTATCATGTCCGCTGTCTCTGTCCTCCACCTCCTGTACCTTGTCCGCTGTCCCTGTCCTCCACCTCCTGTACCATGTCCGCTGTCTCTGTCCTCCACCTCCTGTACCAAGTCCGCTGTCTCTGTCCTCCACCTCCTGTACCATGTCCGCTGTCCCTGTCCTCCACCTCCAGTACCATGTCCGCTGTCTCTGTCCTCCACCTCCTGTACCATGTCCGCTGTCTCTGTCCTCCACCTCCTGTACCAAGTCCGCTGTCTCTGTCCTCCACCTCCTGTACCATGTCCGCTGTCCCTGTCCTCCACCTCCTGTACCTTGTCCGCTGTCCCTGTCCTCCACCTCCTGTATCATGTCTGCAGTCCCTGTCCTCCACCTCCTGTACCAAGTCCGCTGTCTCTGTCCTCCACCTCCTGTATCATGTCCGCTGTCCCTGTCCTCCACCTCCTGTATCATGTCCGCTGTCTCTGTCCTCCCCCTCCTTATCATGTCTGCTGTCCCTGTCCTCCACCTCCTGTACCAAGTCCGCAGTCTCTGTCCTCCACCTCCTGTACCTTGTCCGCTGTCTCTGTCCTCCCCCTCCTTATCATGTCCGCTGTCCCTGTCCTCCCCCTCCTTATCATGTCCGCTGTCTCTGTCCTCCACCTCCTGTACCATGTCCGCTGTCTCTGTCCTCCCCCTCCTTATCATGTCTGCTGTCCCTGTCCTCCACCTCCTGTACCATGTCCGCTGTCCCTGTCCTCCACCTCCTGTACCATGTCCGCTGTCCCTGTCCTCCCCCTCCTTATCATGTCCGCAGTCTCTGTCCTCCACCTCCTGTACCATGTCCGCAGTCTCTGTCCTCCACCTCCTGTACCATGTCCGCAGTCTCTGTCCTCCACCTCCTGTACCATGTCCGCAGTCTCTGTCCTCCACCTCCTGTATCATGTCTGCTGTCCCTGTCCTCCACCTCCTGTACCTTGTCCGCTGTCTCTGTCCTCCACCTCCTGTACCATGTCCGCTGTCCCTGTCCTCCACCTCCTGTACCATGTCCGCAGTCTCTGTCCTCCACCTCCTGTACCATGTCCGCAGTCTCTGTCCTCCACCTCCTGTACCATGTCCGCTGTCTCTGTCCTCCACCTCCTGTACCATGTCCGCTGTCCCTGTCCTCCACCTCCTGTATCATGTCCGCAGTCTCTGTCCTCCACCTCCTGTACCATGTCCGCTGTCTCTGTCCTCCACCTCCTGTACCATGTCCGCTGTCCCTGTCCTCCCCCTCCTTATCATGTCCGCTGTCTCTGTCCTCCACCTCCTGTACCATGTCCGCTGTCCCTGTCCTCCACCTCCTGTACCATGTCCGCAGTCTCTGTCCTCCACCTCCTGTACCATGTCCGCAGTCTCTGTCCTCCACCTCCTGTATCATGTCCGCTGTCCCTGTCCTCCCCCTCCTTATCATGTCCGCAGTCTCTGTCCTCCACCTCCTGTACCATGTCCGCTGTCTCTGTCCTCCACCTCCTGTACCATGTCCGCTGTCTCTGTCCTCCACCTCCTGTACCATGTCCGCTGTCTCTGTCCTCCACCTCCTGTACCATGTCCGCTGTCTCTGTCCTCCACCTCCTGTACCATGTCCACAGTCTCTGTCCTCCACCTCCTGTACCATGTCCGCTGTCCCTGTCCTCCACCTCCTGTACCATGTCCGCTGTCTCTGTCCTCCACCTCCTGTACCATGTCCGCTGTCTCTGTCCTCCACCTCCAGTACCATGTCCGCTGTCTCTGTCCTCCACCTCCTGTATCATGTCCGCAGTCTCTGTCCTCCACCTCCTGTACCATGTCCGCAGTCCCTGTCCTCCACCTCCTGTATCATGTCCGCTGTCTCTGTCCTCCACCTCCTGTACCATGTCCGCTGTCCCTGTCCTCCCCCTCCTTATCATGTCCGCTGTCTCTGTCCTCCACCTCCTGTACCATGTCCGCTGTCCCTGTCCTCCACCTCCTGTACCATGTCCGCAGTCTCTGTCCTCCACCTCCTGTACCATGTCCGCAGTCTCTGTCCTCCACCTCCTGTATCATGTCCGCTGTCCCTGTCCTCCCCCTCCTTATCATGTCCGCAGTCTCTGTCCTCCACCTCCTGTACCATGTCCGCAGTCTCTGTCCTCCACCTCCTGTACCATGTCCGCAGTCCCTGTCCTCCACCTCCTGTATCATGTCCGCTGTCTCTGTCCTCCACCTCCTGTATCATGTCCGCTGTCTCTGTCCCCCACCTCCTGTACCATGTCCGCAGTCTCTGTCCCCCACCTCCTGTACCATGTCCGCTGTCTCTGTCCTCCCCCTCCTTATCATGTCCGCTGTCCCTGTCCTCCACCTCCTGTACCATGTCCGCTGTCCCTGTCCTCCACCTCCTGTACCATGTCCGCAGTCTCTGTCCTCCACCTCCTGTACCATGTCCGCTGTCTCTGTCCTCCACCTCCAGTACCATGTCCGCTGTCCCTGTCCTCCCCCTCCTTATCATGTCCGCTGTCCCTGTCCTCCCCCTCCTTACCATGTCCGCTGTCCCTGTCCTCCACCTCCAGTACCATGTCCGCAGTCCCTGTCCTCCACCTCCTGTATCATGTCCGCTGTCTCTGTCCTCCACCTCCTGTATCATGTCCGCTGTCTCTGTCCCCCACCTCCTGTACCATGTCCGCAGTCTCTGTCCCCCACCTCCTGTACCATGTCCGCTGTCTCTGTCCTCCCCCTCCTTATCATGTCCGCTGTCCCTGTCCTCCACCTCCTGTACCATGTCCGCTGTCTCTGTCCTCCACCTCCTGTATCATGTCCGCTGTCTCTGTCCTCCACCTCCTGTATCATGTCCGCTGTCTCTGTCCTCCACCTCCAGTACCATGTCCGCTGTCTCTGGATGTAGGTCAGACTGATAAGAGCGAAAGGGATTTGATGGATGGATATAGGACAGTCTGATCCGTTCATCAAATCCCTTTCGCTGTTATCAGACTGTCCTAATATCCATCCATCCATTCATCAAATCCCTTTCACACGTATTAAACTGTCCTCTATTTATTTATCCATCCATTCATCAAATCCCTTTTGCTCTTATTAGTCTGAACTACATCCATCCATTCATCAAATCCCTTTCGTACGTATCAGTCTCCTCTATCCATCCATCCATTCATCAAATTCCTCTCACAGCTCAGTCTGACCTACATCCACACGTGCGATAGAGATTTGATGAACGGATGGATGGACGTAGGTCAGACTGAATTGAGAGAGTGATTTGATGAATGGATAGATGTAGGTCAGACTGATAAAAGCGAAAGGGATTTGATGAATGGATGGATATAGGACAGTCTTATGCGTGCGAAAGAGATTTGATGAATGGATGGATGGATATAGGACAGTTTATTACATGTGAAAGGGATTTGATGAATGGATGGATGAATGTAGAACAAACTCATAACAGCCAAAGTTATTTGATGAATGGATGGATAAATAGAGGAGAGTTTAATACGCGCTAAAGGGATTTGATGAATGGATGGATGTAGGTCAGAATGATTAGAGCTAAAGGGATTTGATGAATGGATGGATGGAGAGGACAGTCTGATACGTGCAAAAGTGATTTGATGCACGGATCAGACTGTCCTATATCCATCCATCCATTCATCAAATCACTTTCGCACATGTGGATGTAGGTCATATTGAGGTGAGAGAGGGATGGGATGAACGGATGGATGGATGGATGGAGGTCTTATTGAGGTGAGAGAGGGATGGGATGAACGGATGGATGGATGGATCTAGGTCATATTGAGGTGAGAGAGGGATGGGATGAACGGATGGATGGATGGAGGTCATATTGAGGTGAGAGAGGGATGGGATGAACGGATGGATGGATGGAGGTCATATTGAGGTGAGAGAGGGATGGGATGAACGGATGGATGGATCTAGGTCATATTGAGGTGAGAGAGGGATAGGATGAACGGATGGATGGATGGATCTAGGTCATATTGAGGTGAGAGAGGGATGGGATGAACGGATGGATGGATGGAGGTCATATTGAGGTGAGAGAGGGATGGGATGAACGGATGGATGGATGGAGGTCATATTGAGGTGAGAGAGGGATGGGATGAACGGATGGATGGATGGAGGTCATATTGAGGTGAGAGAGGGATGGGATGAACGGATGGATGGATGGATGGATGGAGGTCATATTGAGGTGAGAGAGGGATGGGATGAACGGATGGATGGATGGATGGAGGTCATATTGAGGTGAGAGAGGGATGGGATGAACGGATGGATGGATGGATCTAGGTCATATTGAGGTGAGAGAGGGATGGGATGAACGGATGGATGGATGGATGGATCTAGGTCATATTGAGGTGAGAGAGGGATGGGATGGATGGATGGATGGATCTAGGTCATATTGAGGTGAGAGAGGGATGGGATGAACGGATGGATGGATGGAGGTCATATTGAGGTGAGAGAGGGATGGGATGAACGGATGGATGGATGGATCTAGGTCATATTGAGGTGAGAGAGGGATGGGATGAACGGATGGATGGATGGATGGATCTAGGTCATATTGAGGTGAGAGAGGGATGGGATGGATGGATGGATGGATCTAGGTCATATTGAGGTGAGAGAGGGATGGGATGGGATTAGGAGGCACATACATTATTGCATAGGGAGAAAAACCAGCAACATACATTTGATAATAAGTTTTATATTGCAATGATATTGTATCTGATGATGAAACAGAGTGAAAGATTTCCCATTTTTTTTTGGGCTTTTCTGCAACGTTTGTCCTCCCTCAGCAGCTGCTTGGAAAGTCAGTGTCTTTAGTGAAGTTTTCCTCTTAGCAAAGGGGGCGGGATCCAGGCAGGGCAGAGCCTGAAACGAATCTTTCAGATAGAGAGGAGGTGCTGGAGTGTTAGACACACCCACGATCTCACAGCTCCTTCTAGTCTACACAGACGTGCACAACGTTCTCACGCAGACCTGTAGTCTAAGCAGAGGGAGCGAGCACGTTACTGACCACACTGAGAACTCCTCGCTCAGTGATCATTTTCTTATCTACACAACCAGGAAGTGGAGAGAAATGACAAGACAGAACTCAGAATTCAGAGGAAAAACGAAGAAGCAGGAAATGAAAACTGCACTGCAATGAGGTAAAGGAAGCTATATAGCTGATAAAAATTTTTCCTTTAGTGACCCTTTAAGTACCCCTCCCCAGCATGCACATCGAGGCAACCACTCCCACTGATTCAATGCCTAGGGGGACACCCAATATACCCTGACTTTTCTGCTGCCACCCTTGGTCTGGGGTAATAATAACACCCCCAAGCGAGCAATGGTGGTTACTCCCAGCACAGCCATGGCTGGAACAGAGGCTATATTGCCCTCAATCATATTTGTCTAAGCCAAATAACGACTCAGACCCCCTCTAAATTTACAGCAGCGCCTATTCAACAGGAGCAGGGCGCTACATATATATTTTAAAAAGCCACAGAAAAATATACATTTATATGGCCATGCTGTAAAAATGCAATGTACTAGTAACATTATATAGCACACCCCATGTAGGAGCTGGAAATAAACAGGGATCCCCCACCCCTGTACAGCACCGCAAATCTTCACAGGCACACAGAGTTGGAAAACAGTGTGTAGCTTTGTTTTTGTTGTTTATTAGAGAGTTAACAACTTTGATAGGGTTGGGAGGTTATGGGATGCCCACTTGACTTCAGCAAACATTAGGGACAACTTCCTATATACAGTTATATACTATCTCCTCTTCACTTTCCTCCTGTACACACACTTGACTTCTCTCTTGTCCAGCTTCTGCTGATTCACTCTAAGGCCTCGTACAGACAGACGGACTGTCCGCTGAAAACGGTCCGCTGAACCGTTTTCAGCGGACATGTCCGCCCGGAGATTTCTGTCTGATGGTTGTACACACCATCAGACAGAAATCCGCGCGTACACGATACGTGGTGACGTGGCCGCGCCGTCGCCGCGACGATGACACGGCGACGTGCGTGGCCCTGGAAGTTCAATGCTTCCACGCATGCGTTGAATCACCTCGACGCATGCGAGGCGGCCGATCGGACATGTACGGTGAGTCTGTACAGACGACCGAACATGTCCGAGGGACAGGCTTCCAGCGGACATGTTTCTTAGCATGCTAAGAAACATTTGTTCGCCGGAAAACGGTCGGCTGGACAAATGTCCGCTGGAAACCTGTCCGGTCGGCCGTACACACGACCGAACATGTCTGCTGAAACTGGTCCGCGGACCAGTTTCAGAAGACATGTTCGGTCGTGTGTACGGGGCCTTAAAGGATCTAACAGACTCCTTGTCAGATAAGTAACAGCCCATTACAGGCAGGAACTCTCAGTCCCGACTCCCTAAAGTGAAAAACATGGAGTTAAACAGCGTGTAACATTTCCTCCTGCTTCCTTTGTGGCCACTGATCCCAGCAGCAATTCTTCAAGAAGTGCCAGGCCTCCTGGCTGCCTCTCTGCACCAGTCTGCCTCTCAGGAGATCTTCCAGGGAAAGGATAGAAGACTTATGCCTCAAGGGAGACTGGTTACACATGGCAGTTTCCCTCCCTTTGCTAGACCCCACAGTGTTGAACTACTCACTCTGTCCTGTCTTGCTCCCGTGCCTCCACGAATACCTCCTCCCGTGTGTTTTTGGCAGGATCCCTCCAGCACCCCTTGAGCCCCAGGCCAAGCCACGATACCCCCTCTAGACTATGTTGTACCCCTCAGGGCCACTGACAGCCTCCTTAACACTGCATCTCCATCTTCTACTCGACTGCCCCTGCTGGCTTGGCTGGCCAATCAAATACAAAGTCTGCTGCCAAAAGAGAGAATAGAAAAAAATGCACCAACCTTGTGAATTATCTTTTTGATATATTTATTAGAATAGAAAGTATTAAAAACTACTCACAAACAGGGAAAGAAAACCACCATGTAACAGTCTTTGATTGGGGCACAAATTTAGAAACTTAATGTAGCCCCCCCTGTGCTATCCCCCTAATGTAACCCCCCTACAACCCCCCTAATGCAACGCCCCGTGCAATCCCCCCAATGTAATGCCCCCTGTGCAATGCCTTTAATGTAACCCCCCTGTGCAATCCCCCTAATGTAACGCCCCCGTGCAATCCCCCTAATGTAATGCCACCCTGTGCAGTCCTCTTCTGCTGAAAGGTCCTCTGAATCAGCTGTGCTTCCTAAGCATTCAAGGGGCTACACAAGCAGTCGGGCTAAAAGATGCCATGCGGTGCTTCAGTTGGTCTGTCTAGGAGACAGGAGCCACAGCGGGCCAGAGATTCTGTCATCTCTGCAGGGGCAGGCTCAGAGGTGGTTGATGCCACTGCAGCTTAAGCCAGGAATGGTTGTATGTGACAATGGCACCAACCTTCTCTCTGCCCTCCAACAGGGACACGTGACACATGTTCCATGCTTGGCACACATGCTGAATTTGGTAACGCAGCGTTTCTTGACCAGGTACCCAGGCTTACAAGATCTTCTGAGACAGGCCAGAAAAGTCTGTGGGCATTTCCACCTGTCATACAATGCCAGTGTCCTGCTTCGTGGAATCATGGACAGGGCACTTGAGACAGAGCAGCGGGAGGAAGAGGAGGACCTCCTTTCCTCTCAAGGCCCTCTTTATGCAGATAGCATTCCTGCGGGGCCGCCAAACACACAGGAAGTAGAAGAAGAGGAGGATTGTGTCAGCATGGATGTAGAACATAACACGTAGCAGTCTTCAAGGGATGGTTTTCAGTCCCATGAAACCCAAGGAGCTGTATGTGGCTGGGAGGAGGTAGTTCCTGACAATGTCATCCTTAATGACCCATAGGGATGAGCTTGATGTTCTTCGACGCAAATATCGGGTGTTCGCCCGTTCGCCGAACAGTGAACAATATGGGGGATTTGCAGGAAATTAGCACATCGGGGAACACCTCATATTGCAGTGCGAGATCACAGTGTATTAGTGTCTGATGATTGCCCAAAGCATGAACCCGACCTGCATGCTTTGGTCAATCACAGCACGCTCTGCAGAGAGAGCCATAATTGGCCAAAGGCAGGGTGCCTTTGGCTAATCATGGCTCAGGGAGACTAAGTCCACATCCCACCCTATATAAGGCTGCTTACATAGCGGCCGTGTAAAGTGTGTGACTGTGGACGGGGATAGTTTGATTTAGATTAGACAGGCAGGTTGGTTAGCTGCAATGTATTTGATATATATTAGTGCTGTCAAGCGATTAAAATTTTTAATCGCGATTAATCGCATTAATGTCATAGTTAACTCACGATTAATCGCGCCATTAAGGAGGTTCACCCTTTAAAAAATTTTTTTTTTTTCTTATTTATTTTTTTATAATATTAAATTGTGTTTTTTTAATTTTTTTACATTTTGATCACTTTTATTGCTGTCACAAGGAATGTAAACATCCCTTGTGACAGCAATAGGTGGTGACAGGTACTCTTTATGGAGGGATCGGGGTCTAAAAGACCTCCGAGCCCTCCTTTGCACTTCAAAGTATTCAGATCGCCGAAAACGGCGATTCTGAATACTGTGTACTTTTTTAAATCCGGCGCCATTGGCAGCCGAGAAACCCGGAAGTGACGTCATGATGCCGCTTCCGTGGTTTCAATGCGGAGACTGAATCAAAGCCGATTACGGCTTAGTGTCAGTCTCCGCCTGAACACAGAACACGGCGGATGGAGGATCGGGTCTCCCGGTGGAACGGGAGGCCCGGTCAGAGCGGCGAAAGGCGGCGGGAGGGGGGGATGTCCCCTCCCGCTCCTCCGGCATAACAACCGAGCGGCTTTTAGCCGCATCGGTTGTTATGTTTGGATAGCCGATCGCCCGCTCTAAACAACGGTACCGGGATGATGCCTGCGGCTGCAGGCATCATCCCGGTATAACCCCCGAACGCCGAGGACGCATATATGCGTCCCGTCGGCGTGAAAGGGTTAAGAGGTACGTGCTGAAAAAAAAAATGTTTTAAAGGGTGAACCTCGTTAATCGCGCGATAAAAAAATTGACGGCATTAAAATGGGTTTGTGTTAACGCCGTTAATAACGCGTTTAACTGACAGCACTAATATATATATATATATATATATATATATATATATATATATATATATTTACCGTATTTATCGGCGTATAACACGCACAGGTGTATAACACGCACCCTAACTTTAAGAGGGAAATTTCAGGAAAAAAACTTTCCACAGCCCCCTGCGTATAACACGCAGGCACAGTTTAGCATCTATTTTCAGGGTAAAAAAGTGAGCGTTATATGCCAATAAATACAGTATACACTCTGCATTTCAAAAATAATGAAGAAATTCCGCGCTGGAAAAATTAAACTAAATAAACCTAAAAATTGCAAGCCAGCACTGAAGGATAAATTCAAATAGAAATCCCAATAGTGATCAATGGTAATAAAGTGCAGCGCAAAGACATAAAATTTAAACAACAACAAAAATAGTGATCAGATAAATATATAAAATTAAGACTCTGATAATGACACAAAGAGAAATCAATAAAGTGCATCAGTGAAAAAAAGTCCAAAGGTGCTCCAAATAATGAAGTGACTATTCGTGATAAACATCAGAAACGGTGATCAACAGGAAGGTTCCTCCACCACTAACTACAGATGGCCCCTCACCTCAGCCATTCGACCATGGCTAGGTCACAAAGCTTTTGAAAAACCTCCAAGGTAAGTACAGGACACTTCCAAGTTTAAAAGGTGTACAGCAGACAGCAGGCAGCAGACGGCTCAGCACTCCCAAAGACCACGGAGAAATTATATAAGACAAAAAGGGGACAAACTAGTGCTCTCTGTCTTAAAACTGGATTTAATGAATGAAAAAATCAAAATAAACTCACATTAAACAACACTCAGAGCCGAGTGTAGAGCGTGGCAGCACAGCACGGAGCTCCAGGGCTACCGGATCTAACACAGCTCACACGTCAGCGTTGGGTCGGCGAGCGCGGGTGACGTCACGAAGCTCCTCCCCCTCGTACGCGTTACGTTCCTATGGGCGGAACTTCCTCAGCGTGGGGTAGAGAGGCTAACGTGAACGTCCCGCGGCGTCATATATAGTGTATGGTTGCCATCGCAACACACCAATTCCTGCTAACCTGCGCCATCTAGTGGCCAATTAATAAAAAGGCAACTAATATGCAATAGCATAATGCACAGGAAAGAAAACGGTCCACCTAATTAAAAAAGGACCAGCAGGTTTCAAAAACATGGATAAAACAATTTAGAAAAATTATTTTAAACGTGACGTCAACCACGATCGCCTCACCATTACAATAAAGGGATACCACTAAAATTAGCAGATAAATCCAGTATAATTTGCAACATTAAAAACATTTTTTATAAAACCATAAGAGATAAATTCAATTTTAATCCCTTTTTATACAGAACAGGTCTGCAATAGGTATATATAATTACAATAATGTATACAAAATCTAGTCATATGAAAATGTAAAAGATAAAGGTATATGTTGTTACATATTATTAAGATTAATAAAAAGGATAAAAATACTAAAAAATTACTAAAAATTACAAAATTCCCCAAATACTGAATAATAAAAATTACTGAATAATAAAAATTAACGGTTAGAGATAAAACAATTAAGGTCAAACTCAACATTGAGGCCTAATGGAGCCGAAACCTTGGTTTCATAAATCCAAAAAGATTCACGACGGCTAAGCTGTCGTATGTAATGTCCTCCTCTCCAATGCTTGGTGACCTTTTCAATGCCCCAAAATTTAAGGCCTTTGGGATCTCTGCCATGGCATTCTCTAAAATGCTTAGAAACACTATGAGTCCTAATGCCACGTCGAATGTTGCTAATATGTTCTCCAACCCTCCCATGCAACTCACGTGAGGTACGCCCGACATATTGCAATCCACACTGGCATTCAAGCATATAAACCACGCCCGTGGTCGAGCAGGTAATTAATTGCTTGATTGGATATTCCATTCCGGTAATATTGGAAACAAAGGACTTACGTTTCTTGATATTACGTTTGGCATGTTTACAGGTTGCGCATCTGCCACAGGCATAAAAACCAGATAAGAAATTAAAAAGTTTGGGTCTCGGGAAGATTGGTGGATCTATCACCCCTGGAGCCAACCGATCCCTGAGTGAAGGGGCCTTCCTATACACGAACTGAGGACGTTCTGGAAGAACCGGACCCAGGACCACATCTCCCTTTAAGACAGGCCAATGCTTGGCCACAATCCTTTCAAACTTTTTGTGTTGGATGTTATAATCCAACAACATTTTGTAATTGGATCTATCCATTTCAGCCGTAGAAGGTTTATCCATAATAATCAGATTCCTATCTAGGTTTTTGACCTTTTCCATCTCCTGCTTCACTGAAGACCTAGAATAACCTTTAGATACAAATCTAGTGGCCAATTCCTCAGACTGTACAGCATAATCGGAATCCAAAGCACAATTCCTACGAAGTCTGACGAACTGGCCACGAGGGATGTTACATAGCCACAATCTATGATGGCAGCTTGTTAAAGGGATATACCCATTTCGATCTACAGCCTTAAAGTGATTCCTGGTAGCCAACTTGGATCCAGATTTGAAGATCTCAAGATCTAGGAAAATTACCTGTTCAGGGGAAACAGTCCAAGTTAGGACAATACCCTTATCATTGGAGTTTAATTTAGCCATAAAAATCTCCAATGAGGGCATATCACCCTCCCAAACCATCACTAGATCGTCTATATATCTACGATAGCAGAGGAGCTGGGGCGGTGTATCGTGGAAGACTACATCCTGCTCCCAGTGGGCCATAAATAAATTGGCCACACTGGGAGCAAAACGAGCTCCCATCGCAACTCCTCGCTGCTGTAGGAAAAAATCCTTATTGAACCAAAAATAATTCTTCAATAAACAAAATCTCAAACTATCTAAAAGAAAACTAATATGTTCAGGATTCAAATCAGTGGACTCTAATGCCCATGCCACTGACGCCAGAGCTGCATCATGCCCAATTATAGTATACAAAGAGCCTACATCGGCAGTTACCAATATAGTACTCTCTGTACAGGGAATAGAGTTTAGGATCTGAATAATTTGCTTTGTATCCCGAAGATAAGCAGGTACCTTATGAACCAAAGGCTGCAAAAAAACATCCAGGTATTGTCCCAAACGGGACGTAACGGAATCAATTCCATTTACAATTGGACGGCCAGGAGGTCGTTCTGCGTCTTTATGCAATTTAGGAAGAAAATAAATTATCGGAGTCCGACAATGGAAAGGGTCTAAATAGGCCGCCTCCTTTTTGTTCAAAATACCCGAGTTCTTACCTCCCTTTATCAAAAGATGAAGCTACCAGGAATCACTTTAAGGCTGTAGATCGAAATGGGTATATCCCTTTAACAAGCTGCCATCATAGATTGTGGCTATGTAACATCCCTCGTGGCCAGTTCGTCAGACTTCGTAGGAATTGTGCTTTGGATTCCGATTATGCTGTACAGTCTGAGGAATTGGCCACTAGATTTGTATCTAAAGGTTATTCTAGGTCTTCAGTGAAGCAGGAGATGGAAAAGGTCAAAAACCTAGATAGGAATCTGATTATTATGGATAAACCTTCTACGGCTGAAATGGATAGATCCAATTACAAAATGTTGTTGGATTATAACATCCAACACAAAAAGTTTGAAAGGATTGTGGCCAAGCATTGGCCTGTCTTAAAGGGAGATGTGGTCCTGGGTCCGGTTCTTCCAGAACGTCCTCAGTTCGTGTATAGGAAGGCCCCTTCACTCAGGGATCGGTTGGCTCCAGGGGTGATAGATCCACCAATCATCCCGAGACCCAAACTTTTTAATTTCTTATCTGGTTTTTATGCCTGTGGCAGATGCGCAACCTGTAAACATGCCAAACGTAATATCAAGAAACGTAAGTCCTTTGTTTCCAATATTACCGGAATGGAATATCCAATCAAGCAATTAATTACCTGCTCGACCACGGGCGTGGTTTATATGCTTGAATGCCAGTGTGGATTGCAATATGTCGGGCGTACCTCACGTGAGTTGCATGTGAGGGTTGGAGAACATATTAGCAACATTCGACGTGGCATTAGGACTCATAGTGTTTCTAAGCATTTTAGAGAATGCCATGGCAGAGATCCCAAAGGCCTTAAATTTTGGGGCATTGAAAAGGTCACCAAGCATTGGAGAGGAGGACATTACATACGACAGCTTAGCCGTCGTGAATCTTAAAAAAAATGTTTTTAATGTTGCAAATTATACTGGATTTATCTGCTAATTTTAGTGGTATCCCTTTATTGTAATGGTGAGGCGATCGTGGTTGACGTCACGTTTAAAATAATTTTTCTAAATTGTTTTATCCATGTTTTTGAAACCTGCTGGTCCTTCTTTAATTAGGTGGACCGTTTTCTTTCTTGTGCATTATGCTATTGCATATTAGTTGCCTTTTTATTAATTGGCCACTAGATGGCGCAGGTTAGCAGGAATTGGTGTGTTGCGATGGCAACCATACACTATATATGACGCCGCGGGACGTTCACGTTAGCCTCTCTACCCCACGCTGAGGAAGTTCCGCCCATAGGAACGTAACGCGTACGAGGGGGAGGAGCTTCGTGACATCACCCGCGCTCGCCGACCCAACGCTGACGTGTGAGCTGTGTTAGATCCGGTAGCCCTGGAGCTCCGTGCTGTGCTGCCACGCTCTACACTCGGCTCTGAGTGTTGTTTAATGTGAGTTTATTTTGATTTTTTCATTCATTAAATCCAGTTTTAAGACAGAGAGCACTAGTTTGTCCCCTTTTTGTCTTATATAATTTCTCCGTGGTCTTTGGGAGTGCTGAGCCGTCTGCTGCCTGCTGTCTGCTGTACACCTTTTAAACTTGGAAGTGTCCTGTACTTACCTTGGAGGTTTTTCAAAAGCTTTGTGACCTAGCCATGGTCGAATGGCTGAGGTGAGGGGCCATCTGTAGTTAGTGGTGGAGGAACCTTCCTGTTGATCACCGTTTCTGATGTTTATCACGAATAGTCACTTCATTATTTGGATCACCTTTGGACTTTTTTTCACTGATGCACTTTATTGATTTCTCTTTGTGTCATTATCAGAGTCTTAATTTTATATATTTATCTGATCACTATTTTTGTTGTTGTTTAAATTTTATGTCTTTGCGCTGCACTTTATTACCATTGTACACTCTGCATTTAGCATAGATTATATTTTCAGTGTATACACTATATTCAGGCAGTGATACCCAGCCGTACTCATCCATCCCAGCCATACTCATTCATGCTTAGTCATCCCATCCATACTCAGCCATCCCCATTCATGGCTCAACCATGCTCAGCCATCCCCATCCACGGTTCATCCATCCCCATTCATGCTTCATCCATGCCACATCAGTTCTCATCCATGCCACTACAGTGCCTGACAAAAGTGTAATAGGAAGTCACATTAGATTTGAAATTTATGAACCCAGAACACCTGATGGTGCTCCCTGCATGTTGGGCCTCTGTATGTGGCCAGGCTGTAGAAAAGTCTCCCTCCCATGTGTGGTATCACCGTATTTAGTAGTAGGGGAATCTGTTTTGGGGTGTAATTTTTGGTATGTACATGCTTTCCACATTTTCCAAAAACTTATAGAAAAGAAATTACATGTTCAAAAGACTAATTATGTGTTGTGGTGTTTTCTTTCGAAATTGGGTCATTTTTGGGGCATTTCCATTGTCCTGGTGCTCCAGGGCCTTCAAAAGTGCAAGAGGTAGTGAAGAAATAATGGGCCAGATTCACGTAGCGCAGCCGATCTATAGATCCGCTCGTTCTACGTGAATTAAGATCCGCTCCCGCAAGTTTAGGAGGCAAGTGGCTAATTCACAAACAACTTACCTCCAAACTTGCGACGGCGGATCCTAAATCCCCCGGCGGAATTCAAATTCCGCGGCTAGGGGAGTGTACTATTTAAATCAGGCGCGTTCCCGCGCCGATTTAAATGCGCAGGCGCCGTCCGCGAAATTTCCCGGCGTGCATTGCTCCCACTGACGTCGCTAGGACGTCAGTGGTTGCGACGCTTACGTAAACGACGTCCGTCCGTATTTGAGAACGACTTACGCAAACGACGTTAAAAAATTTAAATTCAACGTGGGAACGTCGGCTATACTTAACATTGGCTGTGCCTGATAAAAGAAAGGGTAAGTATACGACGGAAAACCGCTACGGAAACGACGTAAGAACACTGCGACGGGTCCGCGTACGTTCGTGAATTTGCGTATCTCGCTGATTTACATATTATTTATCGGCGCCATTTTTAAATTGAAAAAAAGATCCGACAGTGTAACACATTGTAACACTGTCGGATCTAGCCTTATCTATGCGTAACTGATTCTATGAATCAGGCGCATAGATAGGACCAGTTTACGTCAGAGATACGATGGTGTATCTGTAGATACACCGTCATATCTCTTTGTGAATCTGGCCCGATATGTGTAATTTATGCTCCTAGAGCGCCTGATGGCGCTCCCTGCATGTTGGACCTCTGTATGTGGCCACGCTGTTTAAAAGTCTCACACATGTGGTATCGCCATACTTAGGAGGACTAGCAGAATGTGCTTTGGGGTGTAATTTGTGGTATGCATATGCTGTGTGCGAGAAATAACCTGCTAATATGACAATTTTGTGAAAAAAAATCTTGATTTTGCAATTTTCCAAACCATCACTGCCCTGTATTGGCTCTGAGTCTCTGTACATCACAGAAGCAGGAAACAACATGCAAAAACGAAACTGAAACTGCAGGTACATTATATGATTGATTTTTATCAATTTTTAATCATTTTTAAAAGGAATCAGTTAACTATTATGGGGCAGATCTACGTAGATTTGCATGGGCGCAGCGTATGGGAGATACGCTACGCCGCTGTAACTTACTTTGTGATGCTTTGAATCCACAAAGAATTTGAGCCGTAAGTTACGGCGGCGTAGTGCATCTCTCGCGGCGTAACGGTGCCTAATTCAAATCGGCGAGTAGGGGGGCGTATTTCATTTAAATGAAGCGCGTCCCCGTGCCGAACGAACTGCGCATGCGCTGTCCCTAAATTTCCGCATTGCACTAAGGATGTCATTGTTTTGACGTGGACGTAAATTACGTCCATTCCCGATTCACGGACGACTTACGCAAAAAATAAAAAAAAATTCAAATTAAACGCGGGAACGACGGCCATACTTACCGTAGCAGGTCTAACTATACGCCACGAAAAAGCAGCTTTAACTATACGCCGAAAAAAGCCGACTAGAGACGACGTAAAGGAATGCGCCGGCCGCTCGTACGTTCGTGGATCGTCGGAAATAGCTAATTTGCATACTCGACGCGGAAAACGAAGGGAACGCCACCCAGCGGACGCCGAAGAATTGCATCTTAGGTCCGAAGGCGTACGAAGACGTACGCCTGTCGGATCTAACCCAGGCGTCGTATCCTGTTTTGAGGATTCAAAACAACGATACGACGCGGGAAATCTGAAAGTACGCCGGCGTATAAGTAGAAACGCCGGCGTACTTCCTTTGTGGATTTGCCCCTATGTCTCTATACCCTGTAAACAGTAATTTCAGCCAAAAAAAATGTTTCCTTTACAACTCCTTTAAATCTGAACTTTCATTATCAAACTTCATAAAACAGCAATAAGTTTACTTGAAAATCCCACTGCCCAATAATTCACTCCTATGATTTTTAGCACACCATTGAAATATTCCTTTTGTTTTTCCTAATTATTTAGGGCCAGATTCATAGAGAACTGCGGTGGCGTAACGTATCGTCTTTAAGTTACACCGCCGCAAGTTTTCAGCGCAAGTGCCTGATTCACCAAGCACTTGCGTGTAAACTAACGGCGGTGTAACGTAAAGCCGTCCGGCGCAAGCCCGCCTAATTCAAATGGGGCGTGTACCATATAAATTAGGCGCGTTCCCGCGCCGAACGTTCTGCGCATGCTCCGTGTGAAAATTTCCCGACGTGCATTGCGCGGAATGACGTCGCCCGACGTAATGTTTTGAATGGCGACGTGTGTAACGTACTTTCGTATTCCCAGCGGCGGCCAAAGTATTGCATCCTAAGATCCGAAGGCGTACGAAGCCGTACGCCTGTCGGATCTTAGCCAAAAGCCGTCGTATCTTTTTTGTGAATTACAAATAAAGATACGACGCGGCAAATTTGAAAATACGCCGGAGTATCAGTAGATACTCCGGCGTATTTCCTCTGTGAATCTGGCCCTTAATTTTTATGAGCTGAGACAAAGATGACGGCCTTAAAATCGCTGTAGTCACTTTCTGTTTTCCTTGGGCGAACTTGAAAATGGTTGATGACAAAGCCTTCTTGTTCAATGGCTTTTCTGATGAAGTTCTCATCGTAATTTAAGAGGTGGAATTTATCTTTGCCAACCATGTAATATGTCGCATTCAGGGCTCCAAATAGCAGCAACTGTCCTCCAGGCTTCAGCAGTTTGGTGAACTTTTGTAGATTCCTAATGTAATCATCTTTATCTTTGCTGATGACATCCAGGGCAGTTTTAACCAGTACACAATCTGCTGGTGGTAACACCAATGGATCAGTTATGTTTTCCTTATCATCATAACATTTTAACACGTGTTTGATTGCCGCCTTCAGCCGCAAATCCTTCTCTTCAGGCAGTTCACTAAAATTTAGAAAAAAAAGTGAGTTTAGACACTATGGGCCAGATCCACGAAGCAGTTACGCTGGCGTATCTATTGATACGCCGCGTAACTTCTAGGTTGCTCCGGCGTATCTTTGTTTTGTATCCACAAAACAAGATACGCCTGAAGCTGGGCTAGATCCGACTGGCGTACGTCTTAGTACGCCGTCGGATCTAAGGTGCATATTTACGCTGGCCGCTAGGTGGTGCTTCCGTCGATTTCCGCGTCGAGTATGCAAATTAGCTAGATACGCAAATCCACAAACGTACGTCTGGCCGGCGCATTTTTTTACGTTGTTTCCGTAAGGCTTTTTTCGGCGTAACGTTACCCCTGCTATATGAGGTGTAGCCAATGTTAAGTATGGACATCGGGCCAGCGTAAAATTTTCCGTCGTGTACGTCATTTGCGTAAAACGTTTGCGAATAGGGCTTTGCGTAGAATGACGTTCACGTCGAAAGCATTGGCTTGTTGCGGGTTAATTTGGAGCATGCGCACTGGGATACCCCCACAGACGGCGCATGCGCCGTTCAGAAGAAAATTAATTTACGGGTCGAGACGTATTAACATAAAACACGCCCCCATCTCATCCATTTGAATTGCGCGCCCTTACGCCGACACAGTTACACTACGCCACCGTAACTTACAGGGCAAATTCTTTGTGGATACGGGAAATACGCTGTAAGTTACGGCGGCGTAGTGTATCTGAGATACACTACGCCGGACGTAAAGAAGCACGTGGATCTGGCCCTATGACTGCATTTTCAGGAAGTGTGGGTTCAATGTTTGCTTCTTCAAAAATCTTGAGTCCATGGGGAAAGTGCAATGAAAGGATATGCATAGTCAAAACTTTTTTTGGTTCTGGCTAGAGTAGAGCGGTTCAAGTCTAGGTTGAAATCTATGTGACTGCTCTTGATGTGTTTTTCAGGCACGTTTTCAGTGCATTTTCCGTTTTTAAACCAGTGTTTTTTATGCATTTTTGCATGCAGTTTTCATGGATTTTGCAAAAAAAATTGCCAGAGTAAAAAAAAAACAGCTTGGGGTTTACCCCCCCAGGTCCATACCAGTATGGATTCGGAGGGGACTCCACGCCAAAATGTAAAAAAAAAAAAAAGCACGGGGTCCCCCTCAAAATCCATACCAGACACTTAGCATGCCACCCAGCAGGTCAGAAAAGGGAGGAGACTAGCGAGCGCCCCCTTCTCCTGAACCATACCAGAATGCATGCCCTCAACATGGGGGGGGTGGGTGCTTTGGGGGAGGAGGGGCTCTGCGCCCCCACCACAAAGCACCTTGCCCCCATGTTGATGAGCACTAGGGCCTCTTCCTGACAACCCTTGCCGGTGATTTTGGGGTCTGCGGGCGGGGGGCATATCAGAATCTGGAAGCCCCCAGACCCCCTCATGTGAATGGGTATAGGGTACATCGCTGCTGTCTTCTTCCTTGCTGCTGGTTACCCGCTAATTTTTTTTTTTTTTAAAGCCGCACTTGATCCTTTGATGTCTTCATCTGTTTTGTTGTCACCTGCTCTCTGACAACTCTAATATAGCCATGGGGCGTGGCCAACCGATAGGGGCAGGCTCATCGGATGGCCACACCAAAAGGCTATATAAGAGTCAGCAGAGAGCGGGCGAGAACAAAACAGATGATCCACAACCACAACCAACCTCCCAGGGTTGTGGGGAAGAGCCCCTTGTCCTCATCAACAGGTTTTGGTTGAGTGTGTCTGTGGGTGGGGGGCTTATAAGAATCTGGAAGCCCACTTTTACAAGTTTCAAAAGTACCAAAAAAAATAAAATCAAAAGGGACAGTTTTTAAAAAAAAAAAAACAATGTTCCCCAAAGTAAACTCAGCATCAATCATGATGAAAACAGGTCCACACATGCCACTAGGCTCTGACATGTTGGGTTTCTACCAAAGATAAATAATCAAAGGGCGGAGTCATTCATTGTGATTGATGCTAGATTTACTTTAGGGAACTTTTTTTCTTTTAATAAAAAGATTCTCTCTGTTTTTATTTATTTTTGATACTTTTTGATACTTTTTTGGTGAATGAGTAGGGGTGCAGTGTACTCCGTATTCATTCACATGTGGGGGGGGGGCAGTTTAAGATAAGCCCCCTGCTTCCTGACCCCCACAATCACCACCCAGGGTTGTGGGGAAGAGACTTTTGTCTCCATTCCTGGGGACCACGCCCCGCCTCAAAGCACCACCCATGTTGCAGACCTGTGACCTGGTATGGTTCAGGCGGAGGGGTGCTTGCTCATTCCCCCCCCCCCCCTTCCTGGCTTGCCAGGCTGCATGCTTAGGCAAGGGTCTGGTATAGATTTGGGGGGCCCCACGCCATTTAAAAAAAAAATATATTGTCAGCATTTGTTTTAATTACATTCTGCTGCTGTCGGTGAATCCCGCTGACAGCAGGTGAGTCATGGTTGTTAAGGACGCCTCAGCCGGCCGGTCCCTAATAACCAGCTACTGTTATTTGTGAATATACAAAATGAATGCTGAAGATACAAAACAAATTCCAAAATGTATTTCATATTTTCGCCATTTTTTTTTTCATTCTATTGCAAATCCAATCCACAAATACACAAAATGAATCCCGAAAATACGAAATTAATTACGGATTTTTTTAAAATATCTTTAGCATTAATTTTGTATGTTTGGAATGGCATTAAATCTTGTTTTTAACCCCCCCCCCCCTTTGTGTCTGATATGAATTTTAAAAATAAAAAAATAAAATGGTGTGGGGGTCGCCCTACAATTGATACCAGGCCCATAGGTCTGGTATGGATTTTAAGGGGAACCCCATGTCAAATTTTCTTTAACTTTAATGTCGGCATTGTTTATATTCAGTGTGGACTGGGATTCCCCTCTAACAGCTGATAAATCATTGGTTGTTAAGGACGCAACGGCCAGCTTGCCGGCCTGCTCCTTAGGGTCCTTTCACACGTGCGGACCGTTTTTTAGATCAGTTTTTTATCATCAGTTTTTTATCATCAGTTTTTTCATCCGTTTTTCATCAGTTGTCATCCGTTTTTCATCCGTTTTTCATCCGTTTTTCATTCGTTTTTTCATCCGTTTTTTTTTTTTTTTAGAACTTTATTTTTATTACATATTTTGATTAAAAAACGGATGTTAGCGGATCAGATGTTAAACGGATCGTCCGCTAACATCCGTTTTTCGTCCGTTCCGTTTTTTTGACGGAAGAAAAAAATTTGACGGATGTTAACGGACGTTAGCGGATACTCATCCGCTAACGTTTGCTATCCCATTGGAAAGCATTGCAGTCCGTAAACGGACGTATGAAAAAACGGACGAATGGTCCGCACGTGTGAAAGGACCCTTAACAACTAGCTATTCTTCACACAGAATTTGGATCTGTCGATCAGTTTTCTACTAATTCGAATCATAATCACAGCAATGAGATTATTGTTTTTGCTGATACTCAACCTTATTCCTTCCTTCTCAGTGACAAATGATAAGGTATGGGTCCAATCAAAAGCTCCAGTAAGATCATGCAGCCATTTTTTCAGCTCTATGATACAATGATCATTGAATCTCAGGAGGATGATTTCTTTGAAATACTCGCAGGCTGAATACAGATGGAAAATGATGGGACCAAGGCTAATGTCGATGAGCGTGCCTCCTTTAATGTTAGCTGAGAAGAAAACAAAATCAAAAGGCATATAAGTGTTTTTTTTATCATTTTTATTTCTGAATTAAATGTGTGAATGCATGCATTTCAATTTCCTAATTGTTATCCCATTTTTTGCTGCCATTTTTCAAATGAATGCTTCATTTGAAATGAAAACTTCAATAGACAAGAGTAACAGAATATGCATTTACAACATTAACATCAAATAGGCTGGTACATAGTTTCACAAAGTAAATCAATAGATAAATGAAACGCGACAATAGTTTAATTTGCAACATGATGAGTAAAGGTTAAAAGGGTTGGAGCAAAGAGATAGAAAGAAAAAACAATATATAAAAAAAACACGTTAATTTTTTTTCATTCAACCGGCGGGTTGAAAGAAAAAAAAAGGCCCGATTCCCCCATCCACACATTGGGGGTGGATCGCTCCCACAGAGCCTTACCTACCATCAGAACACATTGATCAGTGTGGCTGGTGGCACTGACTGTTTGGGAAAAGCCTGACAGACTGATTGTGCAGAAGTCGTTCAGTAGACAACCAACCTGCCCATGCATAGATCCAAATTTGGCTGGCCCCTATTGAATGGCCACATTTTTATCAAAATATGTTTGCCTTAGGCCCCGTACACACGACCGAGTTTCTTGGCAGAATTCAGCCAAAAACTCGATCGGAGCCGTATTCTGCCGAGAAACTCGGTCGTGTGTTCACTTTTCACAGAGTGTTCTCTATTTCCTCGTTGTTCAATGAGGAAAGTTGGCCCGCCGAGATCCTCGGCGGCTTCAACACAGAACTCAATGAGGAACTCGATGTGTTTGGCACGTCGAGTTCCTCGGACGTGTGTACGGGGCCTCAGGGCCGTTAGATAAGTCCCATTTAAACATACATACCAAACTTGAAAAAATAATGAAGCTCCTCCATGGGCAGTTTAAGCAATTCCTCCATTCCTGGTTTATTGGCACAGTAAGTGTCGAGAAAGGTCCTGGAGTGGAAATTGTCTACATGGTAGATCTTATGCCGGATAGGATCCATCTTGTATTATTGTATCACTATAGAGGGGTCCTTGGCTGTCTGATGTTATCCGAAAAGTGTGTACCTATTGCTGATCACCACACCATTTATATATGCATCCCCTGTCCATAGTACTGAATGCTAAATAAAATTACCACAAATGTGACTCTTTCAGAGTTGACTTTGCAAACCCAGCTGACAGTAATGTGACTGAACATTAAACAGAATGCATTTGTTTTAGCTCACAATGTAAACTAAAGTATTTTGAATTTTAAAAAAATCCTCTCATATGTGTGAACAGAAACGATACTTTAACTCATTGCTGCACTTTAACAGTTTCAAGGGTTAATAAAAAAAAAAAAATTAAGAAAAAAGAAAAGTAAAATATACTATACTATATACTAATGCTGTGAATATGTTCGAAAATATATATATTTTAAAAAGCCAAAAAGAAAAATATACATTTTTAAGGCCATGCTGTAAAAAATGTGCTGTAATAGTAACATTATGTAGCACACCCCATGTAGGAGCTTCAAAAAAAATATGGACCCCCGTGGATGAGGAAGAGATGTGCCTCTTGTTGTAGATCTTGATAAGTGTTTTCAGTACAAACCATTTGCCCCCAGTCAGAGAACTCATCAAAAGCTGTAGGATGTAGCTTGGTTGCACCTGCTGAGTGTTAGGCCTTGTGAGCAGTGGCAACTGGTGCTCCCTTTTTGGGGGGGAGGCAAACAAAGCAAACTCGCCAGCCTGCCCACCAGCCCCACACTTACCCCATCCAGATCACAGGCGGCTTCAGTGGCTTTCCCAGCTTCTCCTCCCGGCAAATCCAGTCTAAGGACCTGCTTCCAGTCTTGATTGGCTGGGAGAAGAAGCGGGAAGATAATAGCGAATGTTGATTTCTATTGTCGCAAGAGCACTGCGCCCCAAGCCCAACCTATTTGTAGCCAATTAAAGCCTCAGGCTCTAGTCATGTACTTAAAAAAACATGTACAAATCTATGCGTCTGGCGCCTCGCATGGAGATTAGGGGGGTGGTGCCCCTGCACCCCTTATGGACCAGCCGCTGCGGGTTATGAGATCACTCCGAACTTAAAGATGTGTGTGGGAAAGGTGTCATTCTTAACCTCACATTTGGGCTCAACATTGAAGGTCTTTCTCTGTCAACCAAGGTCATACATGCTGCATATCAGTTCACAAAGTGTGGAATTGTGGCATTAGGGATACCTAAATACACACTTACCTTACTTACTTACTGACTTACCTAAATAAACACTTCATTTTTACCTTGAACAATGGAGTGCCAAGCCTTCATAGGCATACTGCTTACTATCAAATATATTATTTGAAAAAAAAAAAACATACCGTATTTGCCGGCGTATAAGACAACTGGGCGTATAAGATGACCCCCTAATTTTCCAGCTAAAATGCTGGTTTTGGGATATACTCACTGTATAATACGACCCCTCACTGTGCCATTATACATGCCTCACTGTGCCATTATACATGCCTCACTGTGCCATTATACACGCCTCACTGTGCCATTATACATGCCTCACTGTGCCATTATACACGCCTCACTGTGCCATTATACATGCCTCACTGTGCCATTATACACGCCTCACTGTGCCATTATACATGCCTCACTGTGCCATTATACATGCCTCACTGTGCCAGTATGCCTACCTCGACGATCTTCCTACCTTCTCCTGTTTGCAGAGATTCTCAGGCTGCGGGCGTCCATTATTCAAAAGCCGCGTCTCCTCCTCAGGCTGTTCTGTGATAGGCGGAACACTTATTTTCCCAGCAGAGCCTCTGTTCAGTGTTCCGCCTATCACGGATGTCCTCTCGTCCGAGGCAGAGGATGAGAAGGCATCCGTGAAAAAAAAAAAAAGTCTGTCACTAAATAAAATGTCTGTCACTAAATAAAATGGTTAGCTTGCAGTCCTGTTTACACCTTGCTTTTGCTTTGCTTTGCTTCATCTTCACTTCAAAAATTATACCCATGTAGCTTTAGTGGTGCTTCAAAGCATCTTCAAAGCCTGCATAGAAGTCTATGGCAAAGCTCGCTTAAAGCCCCACTGAAGCCCCACAAAGCCTCACGAAGCTCCACGTAGCCCCCATCGAAGCTCCACCAAAGCCCCACCGAAGTCTCACCAAAGCCCCATCGAATCCCCACTGAAGCCCCAAGCAAAAGCAAGGTGTAAACAGGACTGTAAGCTAACTATTTTATTTAGTGACAGGAGTTTTGACTGGCGTTTAGATAGCTTTAACAAAGTGTGTCCAAAGCCATGTTTTGAAGCAAGTGTAAACTAGCCCTTAAAGCTCCTTTTTCCCTTCTCGTCTGAGTACCACAAGCAATTTTCCCAGTATGTATCCTCCTTCTTAGAAAGTATTTGCAATACTTGTTTATGCTGGAAATGCTAAAAGCTACAATAATAACTTTGCTTAAATCAAGGAAGGAGCGGAATCAGCCCAAAACTTTCATCCAATCTCTTTACTGAACACAGATTTAAAAATATAGTCCAAAATCATTGCTAAGCATTGTAAACAGCTCAAGCTCATTGCTTGAGCTATTTACCTCAGTTAATAAAAAAAAGGAAAAAATTGTGCGCTGGTCAATAAAATACAAAGGGGCAGATCCACAGAGAGAGTACACCGGCGTAGTTTCCCGCGTCGTATCATTGTTTTGAATCCTCAAAACAAGATACGACGACATCTGGGTTAGATCCGACAGGCGTACGTCTTTGTACGCCTTCGGAATCTAAGATGCAATACTTCGGCGTCCGCTGGGTGGCATTCCCTTCGTTTTCTGCGTCGAGTATGCAAATGAGCTATTTCCGACGATCCACGAACGTACGAGCGGCCGGCGCATTCCTTTACGTCGTCTCTAGTCGGCTTTTTTCGGCGTATAGTTAAGGGTGCTATTTCGTGGCGTACTCAATGTTAAGTATGGCCGTCGTTCCCGCGTATATAT
The DNA here is from genome assembly GCF_905171775.1 of Rana temporaria. NCBI lineage: Eukaryota > Metazoa > Chordata > Amphibia > Anura > Ranidae > Rana > Rana temporaria. Next base: position 119,631,935 of record NC_053498.1, read on the forward strand.
TCACATGTAGCCTGGAGGTCAGGATGGGAGGAGGGGTGAGCAAACCATACCAGGCCACATGTCCACCCCCATGGGGGGTGCTTAAGTCCCTTGTCCCCAAGTTGATGGGCCCAATTTGGACATTTTCACTTAGGGATGTACTCACTTTTTTTGACAGTGACTTAGACATTAATGGCTGTGTGTTGAGTTATTTTGAGGGGACAGCAAATTTACATTGTTATACAAGCTGTACACTCACTACTCACTCACTAAATCTAGGGGATTATACAGTCTCAGTATTAACAAGCTATGTTGTTGAAGGACAGCCTTCATTATTAGGGGTAGTGTCCTATCTTGGCATGGGCAGAGGATGTTTCTGAAGTCTTTATTGGCTCCATGTCTCTGCAACAGTGACACGTCTCTTCGAATTTTTTACGTTGTTTGCGTAAGTCGTCCGCGAATCGGGAGTTACGTCGTTTACGTCCACGTCGAAATCAATAGGCCCGTACGGCCTACTTAGCCGCAATGCGCACTGGGAAATGTAGGCGCCCGGCACATGCGCAGTGTAAAAAAACGTCAAAAAACGTGAGGTCAAGCCTCATTTCCATACAACACGCCCCCCCTCCAAGTCATTTGAATTAGGCGCCCTTATGCCCGCTCGTTTGAGGCTACGCCTGAGGCTACGTAGATTAACAGGTAAGAAGATTGAAAATCATTACTAGCCTAGCTAATTTACGGCGGTGTAGCCTAAACAGGCTAGGCTGCCCTAAAGTTAATCCACTGTATGTGAATCTACCTATTAGTCTGTAGGGTTCAATACTGAGTTGGTTAACCCTTTGCAGCTATAACAGCTTTAAGGCTGGCTTCACACTGAAGCATCAGCCGCGGTGACGGTATAGCCGCGCTATTTGTAGCGCGGCTATACCATCGTGTTTACCGCGATATTCGGGCGCTAGCGGTGAGGTTTTAACCCCCGCTATCGGCCGAAAAAGGGTTAATACCGCCCGCGTTGCGGCGGTATTACCGCGATATTACAGCGGTATTACCGCGCTTTCCCATTGATTTCAATGGGAAGGCGCGGTATAGGAGCGGTGAACACACCGCTCCTATACCGCGGTAAAGATGCGGCTAGCAGGACTTTTGGAGCATTCCTGCTAGCGCATCGCTTCAATGTGAAAGCCTTCGGGCTTTCACATTGAAGAGTACAGGGCATGATTTTTCATGCGGTATAGCAGCGCTATTTTTAGCGCTGTACCGCATGAAAAACGTCCCAATGTGAAAGGGGCCTAACTTTTCTGGAAAGGCTGTCCACAAGGTAAGGGAGTGCGTCTATGGGAATGTTTGACAGCTCTTCCAGAAGTTCATTTGTGAGGTCAGGCACTGATGTTGACGTGAAGGCCTGGCTCGCAGTCTGCAGTCTAATTTATCCCAAAGGTGTTCTATCGGGATGAGGTCAGGACTCTGTGCAGGCCAGTCAACTTCCTCCACCCCCAAACTTGGTCATCCACACTATGGGCCAGATTCACGTAGCCCGGGCGCAGCGTAACGTAACCGATTTAGGTTACACCGCCGCAAATTTTCTGTCTAAGTGCCCGATCCACAAAGCACTTACCTGGAAATTTGCGGCGGTGTATCCTAAATCCGTCCGGCGCAAGGCGGGCCAATTCAAATGGGGCGGGTACCATTTAAATTAAGCGCGCTCCCGCGCCGGACGTACTGCGCATGCTCCCGACGAAAAAATTTCCCGACGTGCTTTGCGCGAAATTATGATGCGCCGACGTTTTGTGAATCGCGACGTGAAAAAAAGACTTGCGCCGGATTTTTTTTTTTAAAACAAATTCAAAAGCGACGCGGGAAAGACGGGTATACTTTTACATGGTGTAGTAATTTTACACTTTGTAAAAGGTGCCCTATCTTTGCGACGGCAAACTAACACTTGCGGCGACGTAACAACGGGAAAAAGTTTCGTGGATCGCTGTAACTGCTAATTTGCATACCCGACGCTGGTTTACGACGCAAACTCCCCCCAGCGGCGGCCGCGGTACTGCATCCTAAGATCCGACAGTGTAAAACTATTACACCTGTCGGATCTTAGGGATATCTATGCGTAACTGATTCTATGAATCAGTCGCATAGATAGAAACAGGGATACGACGGCGTATCAGCAGATACGCCGTCGTATCCCTTTTGTGAATCTGGCCCTGTATTGCCAAAAGTATTGGGCCACCCCTCCAAATCATTTGGTGGAGGGGGGATTATGGTGTGGGGTTGTTTTTCAGGGGTTGGGCTTGGCCCCTTAGTTCCAGTGAAGGGAAATCTTAAGGCGTCAGCATAGCATGAGGAAGGCTCTGGCTGAAACGCGTTAGCACTATAGATGTAGCACTGCTGTTAGTGCCAAATAAAGATTTGTAGAAGAAGCAATCGCATTTCTCGCTATTTTGATGTTCATGGGACACAACAAGCCCGATCCCTGTTATACAGCTCATTACTTTACAATTGTGCGGTAGAGCTCGGGTGACTCTTTGTCTACATTACTCAACTTGATAGAACACCTTTGGGAGGAATTCGAGTGGCGACTGTGAGACAGGCCTTTTCGTTCAACATCAGTGCCTGACCTCACAAATGCACTTCTCTAAGAATGGTCCCTCCTGCTCGCCCCCTCCCCCCTCAAGAGGCTTTCTCCACACCAGGGAGAAAGCCTTGCATTACTGTGTGGAGTTACAGACAGAAGAACAGGAAGTGAGGATTTCTCAGAAGAAATAAGGGCAATTAAAAGCAAAATGGAAGGATGAGGTAAGTGAAGGAGGACTGCACTAAGGTAAAGGAAGATATTTAGGGAAAAAAATGTTTTACCTTTACAACCCCTTTAATGACTCATCTGCTCTTTTGAGATACACTATGCTCTGCCCTTTGGGTCGCTTGTGAGTGCATCACCTATTGTTTACTCAATAAATATCAGTTGTTGTTAAGGGGTTTGTAAAGGAATTTTTTTTTTAATCTTAATAGCTTCCTTTACCTTAATGCAGTGCTGTTTTCATGTCCTCATTGTTCGTTTTTGCTCTCAAGTTGCTGTAATTCTTCTCTGATCTCCACACTTCCTGGTTGTCTGTTTCCTGATAACCACAGTACTGGGAGCTTTCTCTCTGTGGTCACTAATCAAGGAGGTGTGATTACTGTGGCCCGGATTCAGAAAGAGATACGACGGCGTATCTCCTGATACGCCGTCGTATCTCTGAGTGCGGGCCGTCGTATCTATGCGCCTGATTCATAGAATCAGGTTACGCATAGATCTCCCTAAGATCCGACAGGTGTAAGTGTCTTACACCGTCGGATCTTAGGCTGCAATTCCCGGCTGGCCGCTAGGTGGCGCTTCCATATTTTTACGCGACAAATATGCAAATGAGCATTTACGCCGATTCAGAAACGAACGACCGCCCGGCGCTTTTATTTTACGTTGTTTGCGTTCGGCTTTTTCCGGCGTATAGTTAACCCTGCTATATGAGGGGTAGCTAATGTTAAGTATGGCCGTTGTTCCCGCGCCAAGTTTTGAAATTTTACGTCGCTTGCGTAAGTCGTTCGCGAATACGGCTGGACGTAATTTACGTTCACGTCGAAACCAATGACGTCCTTGCGACGTCATTTAGAGCAATGCGCACTGGGATATTTTACGGACGGCGCATGGGCCGTTCAAACATAACGTAAAAAACGCGGGGTTAACCAAAATTTTTATAAAACACGCCCCCTACATCCCCATTTGAATTACGCGGCCTTAAGCCGCAACACATACGTTACGCCACCGTAACTAAGGGCGCAAGTTCTTTGTGAATAAAGAACTTGTGCCCAAAGTTAGAGCGGCGTAACGTATCGGAGATACGTTACGCCAGCCAGACAGATACGCCATTGTATCTGAATCCGGCCCTGTGTGTCTAAAACCCCTCAGCACCAATCAGTTTCTTTTTTCAAAACCATCACTGCCCTGTATTGGCTCTGTACAGCAGAGGCAGGAAACAGCATGCAAAAACAAAACTAGAAACTACATGTACATTATATGATTGATTTTTATCTATTTTTAATCGTTTTTAAAAGGAATCAGTTAACTATTATGTCTCTATACCCTGTAAACAGTCATTTCAGCCTCAATTTTAACTTGCTACACTGTATCCTTTGCTCGAGATTTTTTTCTTTGTTTTGTGCTTTGCATTTTTCTGGAGCTTCTCCTCTGGTCACCCAGTTGCACTGAATTTTGGTATAAAATGTATATTGCCTGGGCACCTGTGACCATTCAAATAAGAGTGTTTAGAAATGTGCGATTCGTTTTAAAAAAAATATTAATGTTTTTTGGGTATGTCAAATACCTGAATTACAGTATAAACAAACAGTATAATGTACCGAATGCTCCGAATAATAAAAACAAAATTCGTCTGAATTTCCAAAATCCAAATTGAAATTCAAATCAAATTTTACATCGAACTTCAGTCGAATTCTAACTGTAAACATATTTCTGAAATCAAAGACTGTGTGTTATTAAAGTAACATTTTGAAATAATGCTGTTTTTGTTAAGCCAACGGTGATTTAAAGTGGATGTAAACCCTCACAATGTACCCAGTGAAGTGAACAGCCTCAGATGATACACAGAGATAAAACGAATCTCCGTACATAAGTTTTACATGTATATCTGCTGTCTTCAACTTTATATATTCTTTAGAAAGTTCAGATCGTGTTTAGAGATTTTCTCTTCCTGTTCAACACTGCAGTGAAGCCTGAGCACACAGCCAAGACAGCTGATTGAAGAAAAGGCACATACCCCCTCTCGTCATAGGTAGAGACTTTCAGAGCTCTTTGTTGAATAGTTCAGCACTCTGCTAATCTATTTATAGCACCCTTCACAACACAAAACTCAAGCTACTTTTATCTCAGTTGCTGGAGAACTTGACAGAAGTTATCAGGCTGAAAACAGAAGAATGGAGCAGTAGAAAGCTACGGGACATAGGGCTTTGAAGAGAGATAAGAAAACACTCCATATAAATGTGCCCAGCTCAAATTTCATAAATCGGGTTTACATCAACTTTAAAACGTTTTTGTATTCATTTGATGACAATTTTTCTTTTGTTTGTTCACTTAGGCCACATTCAAATAAAAAAAAAAAAAGGTTTCCGAATTGGATCAATTGAAAATTGATCAATTTGAAAGTTTTGAAATGAAAAAATATGGTAAATTTCGAAGAAAAAAAAACACATAAAACGAATTCCAAATACGAATCATGAATATGAATTGAACGAATCAACCGAATTTAAGAAAAATAACTAGATTAACGAATCTAAATGAAATAAAAAAAAAACATGGGCCCGGATTCACATACATCGGCGCATATTTATGCCGCCGTAGCGTATCTTTTATACGCTACACCGATGCAGCGCAGAGAGGCAAGCACAGAATTCACAAAGCACTTGCTCTCAAATCTGCGCTGGGTTTCTAAGGCGTAAGCCGGCGTAGGTTGAAGTGGGAGTGAGACATGCAAATGAGGCGTGACCCAGTGCAAATGAAGGGCTGAGTGACAGACAGATACATATAACGAATGGCACATGCGCCATCCCGTGGGCGCATCCCAGTGCGCATGCTTAGAATCACGTTGAAACAACTGCCTAAGATACATCGAATCACTGCCTAGGGCGTGAACGTAACCTACACCCAGCCATATTCACGTCCAAAGTAAACTATGTAAAATACGACGGCTTATGTTCTCTGGTCCATACCTTTGCATGGGTTGCGCCTCATATATGGGGAATAACTTTACGCCGGACGTACAACTTACGCACACCGCGCGTAGCCTGCGCCAGTCGCACATACTTTCTTGAATCGCCGTATCTCCCTCATTTGCATATTTGAATAGAAAATCAATGGGAGCGCCACATGCGTCCAGCGTAAATATGAGCCCACGATAAGCCGGCGTAGGCAAGTTACGTGGGTCGGATGAAGCGTATTTTTATGGGGTATCTTAGTTTGTGGGTCGGCGCATAGATACGACGGCGCACATTTGTACTTACGACGGCGTATCTTGAAATATGTTGGCACAAGTGCTTTGTGAATCCGGGCCATTGTTTTCATCATGCACATGTTTAAGAGTGTATATTGCTTATGATGCCAGACACTGTACTGCAGTACACCAGCAGATTGTATTTTACCCTAAATTATTATTTATTCTAATTTTATTTTTATTACCTTTATTTTATTAGAATTTTATGTGTCAGATTTCATTTATTATTATCTTTATATATAGTATACATCCATAGGTGTGTGCAGCCTTTTGCATTAGGGTGTGCACCCCAAAGCTCAAACACGCGTGTAATATACACACACACATGCACTCATATAAATAAATATAAAAAACATTTAAAAATGTATTGAAACATAGACAGTGTTAGTAGGGCAGTAGACGTTTCAGTCGTTTTTTATTAATTTATATTCATATTATTTTTTACAATTTTTTTTAGGAGCCCCATTGTGGGCCTCTGGTGAAATATCAGCAGGGGCAATCTGCACTGCATAGGGTGATTAGGGTGTGCCCAGGAACACCTGGCACACCCCTTGCGCACGCCTAAATAAACATCATATCTACTATACTTTTGATTACACCTGGCTGTTTCTGATGTGTGCTCAACAGTGCTTATCCTTTATTGTGAAAAGCTGTTTTTCAGATTTTGGAAGCAGGTTTGCGAATGACAATCTCCATGTCCAGAAGACTGCCTACACACCTTGGCCAAATACATACTGTAGGTGGCATGCCTAAATCTTCTATTCTTTATAAGCTGTACAGAACACAACTGAATCAAAATCACACAGATCACTCTCAGCCTTTCTTTGGGAAACCTCCAAATGGGTGATAACAAACCCCTCATTACTAAGTATATCTCTCAAGTCGCTTTCATTATACTTTACCATATGGAACCTCTCCCCCCCAACCATATAGAATGTGGCATTTAGTCCTCCATAATACAACAAGCGCCCACCAGGTTTCAGGAGCTTTGAGAATCTCCTAAAATTGTTCACAAAATCTTCAAGGTCTTTGCTGATGACTTCCAGAATACACCCTATAGCCAGGCAGTCGGCTTGTGGTAGCACAATTGGGTCTGTGAGATTTTCCAGGTTGAGATCGAATTTTACAACATGTTTAATTGCCGCCCTGAGTCCAGCTTCCTTCTCCTCACATTGGTCACTGGAAGGCAGAAGCACATCACATGTCACATTCAACATTAAAGCGGAGTTCCGGCCACAATTTCACTTTTTAAATATAAATACCCCTGTAATACACAAGCTTAATGTATTCTAGTAAAGTTGGCCTGTAAACTAAGGTCCGTTTTGTTAGGTTGTTACAGCATTTAGACACTTTATAAAATAGAAATTGACTGGGGCCATCTTAAGTGTGGGCATCATGAAGCCAGATGTATGACTTCCTGGATTTCAGCCTTGCAGATCTCGAACATGCTCAGTGCTGCACAAGCAGTGTCAGATCGGGTTTCAGCACCTGTGATGTCCAAGTCACATGATTCTTTGAGACTGGGGAGTGCACAGACTCCTGGAAAGTTACACCCACTACATTCCCAGGAGTCTGTGCGGTGTAGGTTAGGAAGCATTAAGCACCTAGGTGCAGGAAGTGGGAAGATTAACTATTCTGCCTAGCAACAACACTTTGAAGGCATCTAAAAAAAAAAAAAAAATTCGTAAAGGACTAATGACATTTTTTTAAAACTACTGATGTAATGTTATATTTATGGGTGGAACTCCACTTTAAATTGATTTTCTGTGAGGCATTGAGTAATTAGCTCTCAGCTGGTGAATACTGCTAACATTTCTGAGTTGTAGATGGCTATTTGTAGTACTAATACATAATATTGGGGCTATGAAGAATGTAATCATTGCCATAGTGAACATTTGAATTATTATAAAAAATATGGCCCGGATTCACAGACAGCGGCGCACATTTATGCCTAAGATACGTCGGATCACTGGCTACGGCGTGAACGTAACCTACGCTCAGCCATATTCACGGCCAACGTAAAATACGCCGGCTTGTGCTCCCTGGTGCAGCCCTTTGCATGGATGCTGTGGAGTTACACCTCCTTTATGGGGCATAACTTTATGACTTTATGCGCACTGCGTCGGGCGCAAGTACGTTCGTGAATCGCCGTATCTCCCTCATTTGCATATTTTAATAGAAAATCAATGGGAGCGCCAAATGCGTCCAGCGTAAATATGCGCCCACTCTACGCCGGCGTAGGCAAGTTACGTTGGTGGGATGAAGCCTGTTTTTAGGCGTATCTTAGTTTGTGGGCCCGGCGCATAGGTACGATGGCGCATATTTGCACTTATGCGGGGTATCTGGAGATACGTCGGCGCAAGTGCTTTGTGAATCCGGGCCAATATATATATATGTGTGTGAAATGGGAAGCCCCTATCTCTTCTCCTTCTCCTGCCCCTCCCCCATCCTCTCTTTTCTTTTGTCTTCTCTTCTCTCCTCCATTCCCCTTCCCCTCATCTCTTCACCTTTACTCCCCTACTCTTTCTTATCCTCTTCTTTTCTCCCCTCTTCTTTTCTTGTTTCCCCTCTCTTCTCCACTGCTGTCTTTTTCTTCATTCCCCTCCAAGGGAACAGATGTAGCACCCTTTTTTTTAATAAGGGTTGCTCTTTAATTTACCTGCCAGGTGTAGTTACCTTGGCTCATTGTTAGGGATCAATTGATTTCACTCTCAGGCTGGGTTCACACTACTACACTACTTTCATCCTACTTTGCGCTGCTACATTGGTCCTACATTTATCCTACATTGGTCCTACATCCATCCTACTTTCATGAACAGGATACTACTTTGGTCCGACTTCAATGATATTCAATGGGCCTGAAGTAGGATCAATGTAGGACCAAAAGTAGTACAGGGAGCATTTTCAAAGTCGGACCGACTTGTGTAGGACGCTACAAGACGCTCTCATAGGGAAACATTGAACACAGAGCAAAGTAGGATGAAAGTAGTGTAGTAGTGTGAACCCAGCCTTAGGCTGGGTTCACACTTGTCCTACAACGGTCCTACATTGGGAGCTCATGTAGCATGACGTGTGAAAATCAATGTTTCCCTATGAGAGCTGTCTTAACTGGTCCGACACAAGTCGGTCCGACTTTGAAACTACTCCCTGTACTACTTTGGTCCTACTTTGATCCTACATCAGCCCATTGAATATCATTAAAGTAGGATCAAAGTAGGAGCCTTGTCCTAACCATCCGACTTTTGACATCCGACATGTGATTACAGCAGCAGTAAAAGGAATTTATCTCACTCTGGGATTGTTTTGATTGGTCAAAGAACAAGTCAGACTATCACAAAGTCAGATCAAAGTAGTATCCTGTTCATGAAAGTAGGATGGATGTAGGACCAATGTAGGACCAATGTAGGATCAGTGTAGGACCAATGTAGCAGAGCAAAGTAGGATCAAAGTAGTGTAGTAGTGTGAACCCAGCCTAAGGGTCCTTTCACACGTGCGGACCGTTCGTCCGTTTTTTCATACATCCGTTTACGGACTGCAATGCTTTCCAATGGGATAGCGTACGTTAGTGGATGAGCATCCGCTAACGTCCGTTAACATCCGTCTCCGTTAAGCTCTGTTTTTTTGAACGGAAGAAAACCCTATTTTTCTTCCGTCAAAAAAACGGAACGGACGAAAAACGGATGTTAGCGGACGATCCGTTTAACATCCGATCCGCTAACATCCGTTTTTCATCAAAATATGTAATAAAAATAAAGTTCTAACCAAAAAAAAACGGACGAAAAAAAAGGATGAAAAACGGATGAAAAACAAATGAAAACAGATGAAAAACGGATGACAACTGATGAAAAACGGATAAAAAACGGATGAAAAACGGATCAACTGATGATAAAAAACTGATCTAAAAAACGGTCCGCACGTGTGAAAGGACCCTAAGTCTAGAATTGTTGCCTTTCTCGCTTCTGCCGCTGGGTGGCCGGGTATCTGGTGGCATTAGATAAGACAAGGGCAAAGTAAGGACAGATTAGGAGTATATGGGGTATCTCAGCCAATAGGGCGGGGGTTTTCTTAAATCCCTTGGCCTGCTGGGAGAACCTATATATTTGGGTGGAGTCAGGTGGTCAGTGTTCTGCGACACCTGGATGGCTGTCTGGGTGGACGTATGTTGTATTGCCCTGGCTACTAGGCCGGAGCTTGGGCCTATGCCGGGCATAGGCTGTCTGAGGGCCTATCCAGAAGCAAGAGAGCAGCGCAGGGTTGGGACTGCGGCTTGCAGTGCAACCAGAAGTGACGGTTCTGCTGGCTGGAGAACCTGTCATGATCAGAGGTAGAGGGGAAGCGGTCGCCACTAATGGACCGTCCACGTTGTTACCAGGGACCAATATGAGTAGCTGAAGAAAGTACCAGAGCAGTACTCTTACCAACCAGGGATGGTGAACAATGGGGAAACTTCAGCAGGTGTCAAGCCAGGGACCCAGCCAGCGGAGGTGACGCTTGCAGAGCAGCCTTGTGTGTCAAGCCAGGGACTAAGCAGGCCAGTGGGGTGAACCTTGAGAAGTATCTGGAGTGCCAAGCTAGGGACCCAGCAGAGAAGCGGGGGTGATGCTTGAGGAAGATACTAAAGTGAAGATTGGAAGAGCTCAAGGGATTCGGTGGCAGTGAATCAACAAGTCTAGTGAGAGAGACTGGGAGCTCATTGGGTTAAGAAACTACAAGAAGTGATTGGAAAGAAAGTGAAGGAGTTTGTTGTTCCTAACTTGTGTTAGGAACTGTTCTAAGACTGTTGCCATAGGAGACAGCATTCCTACACATACAGACGTGGTGTCTAGCTGGATGCCTTTCCCTGCATGGCTGTCTACCTATAGAAGTCTCAGAGTCTGCCAATTAACATTGCAACTATCTTAAGGGTGTCCTGGCCCTAAACCCTCTCTCCCACAGTTAGGTTCAAGAGAAATACAATCTCTTTGCATTCAAGAAGTGTCTGGCACCCATGAATCTATCTTACACTACACCCATTATGCCTTACAGCCCACTCTATACTGAAGGATTTCAGCAGCTCTTTGCTCTAGTGGTTCTCATTAAACTAAAGAAAGCCTGTGACCTTGCTACACATATATATAATGTGTTCAGTGTATGCAGTGCACATGGCCCCAAGGAGGGGCATTTACCATTTACAGGGTGCCTGGCTGCAATAGGCAGAGTGGCATTGGTGTGCCAGTTACTGGAATACTCTCTGTGTTCTTGTGCCTGGCACTGAAAGAAGTCTCTATCCAGTGCTCAACATGCATGGAGGGGGAGAGCAGCATCACGGAAGGGGACACGGGACACAGAGCACGGAGGAAGACAGCAGGAGCACGGAGGGGGAGAGCAGCATCACGGAAGGGGACACGGGACACAGAGCATGGAGGAGGACAGCAGGAGCACGGAGGGGGACACGGAGCGCGGACAGCAGCATCACTTGGGAAGAACAGCATCACGGAAGGGGATACAGGACATGGGACACAGAATGGAGGAGGACAGCAGGAGCACGGAGGGGGACGCGGCGCACAGAGGGGTAGAGCAGCATACACCCTCCCTCTCCGCTCGCAAACTCTGCCTGCCCTCGTCGCTCACAAACTCCACCCACCCTATCCGCTCGCAAACTCTGCCTTCCCTCTCTGCTCAAAACCTCCGCCCGCTGACCAAGTATCGGGTCAGGCATCTGGAGCATTTGTGCGAGTACAAGTACTTGCGCAAATGCTCTGTATCAGTCTCGATACTAGTATCGGTATTGGGACGACCCTACTTTCTACATTCCCCTTATTTCCAGTTTTCTACCCCTGCTCCCTCCTCTCCTCTCCTCTCCCCCCTCCCCTCCACTTCTTTTGATGGGGATCACATGTCACATGAATTGTAATATTGCTACCTGATTCACCAAACTTCTCACAAACTGAAACAGCTAATTAAAAGAGAATACAAATGCTTTAAAGTTTAGGGGAAGTTTACTAAAACTGTAGAACTAGAAATGTGGTGCAGCAGTGCATGACAGCAATTGGCTTCTAACTTCAGCTTGTTCTATTATGCCGCGTACACACGGCTGCTTTTTATCTTGTAAAAAAACGTTGTTTTTTCTCATGAAAAAAAACAACGTTTTTCAAACTTCATTTTAAAAAACGACGTTGCCTACACACCATCTTTTTTTCAAAATGCTCTAGCAAAGCGCGGTTACGTTCAGTACGTACGGCGGCACTCTGTTCCATTCAAGCTTGCGTCATAACTTGCTTCTGAGCATGCGCGGGTTTAAAAACGTTGTTTTAGCCCACACACGGTCATTTTTTATGACACAAAAAAACGACGTTTTGAAAAACGACATAAAAAATTTAAGCATGTTCAAAAAAAAATTTGTTGTTTTTTTAGAAGGCATAAAACGACGTTTCCCCCACACACGGTCATTTTAAATGACGTTTTTAAAAATTAAGTTTTTTTTTATCACAAAAAACTACCGTGTGTACGCGACATCAGGCTTTGACAGTAAAACCTGGAAGCTGATTGGTTGCCATGCAGAGCTGCACCAGATTTTGCACGCTCCAGTTTTAGTAAATCCCCCCATTGTGTCTGGCCCCCTCCCAACATTACTTGCTCATTGCACAGTACTCTGATAAAAAAAAAATTGGCAGATACTTCACCTGTTTCCTGCCACTTCTGTAGCAATTGTTGAGGCGTGTGACCAATCAAACGCTCCGGTTCGGCTGTCTGTCCATTTTTTCACTTCTACAATACAGTGCTCAGTAGGCTTGAGAAGGATGATATCTCTGAAATATTCCTGCGCTGCATAGAGATGGTGAACGACGGGTCCAATGCTGAAGTCAATCAACACGTCTCCTTTAAAGTCACCTGCAGCAAAATATTCAAAAGGAGAGCGTGTTATAGTCTCTATGCCATGCATTTGAATTCAGAACAATTAAAGCACAACTGTGTTTCATCTAAACATGCAAAATTGCCAGCAGGAATGATACACTAGTCTGCTTAATGTAATTTTACAATAAATATTGTTCACACAAATCCTATAACAAATATCAAATATGCATCAACTATAACATATTCTGAAAATGATGCAGCACTATCAATAAAGGCCATGCAAGGAATCAGCATATATTTAAAGGGCCAGGTCATTAGGTTTTTAGGCTTTCCATTATTTTGCACATGTGATTTATTATTATTATTATTATTATTATACAGGATTTATATATCGCCAACAGTTTGTGCAGCGTGATTTGATCAGTTTCACTACCTTAGTAATTACCACAGCTGTTTCCTCTGAGGGAAATCCTGAACACATGACCTGTTGGGGCGCCTTGAGGACTGGAGTTGAGAAACACTGCTCTATGCTGAGGTCCTGGCTCTGCGCCCCTTCTGTGCCCATTGTTATAGTCTCCCACTGTCCCTGCAAGTACTCTTGGATCTGCAAACCTGATGTGCTCATTATGAGGGGTTCTCACTATTCCTGCTTGATTTACAGTATTATTGGTTTTATATTATGATGACCAGGGCAGGACTTAGGGTGGTGGGGGCCCCTGGGCTTGAGTGTTGAAGGGGCCCCCTGGAGCCGAGAATTGGGGGGGATCGAAGTTGTTGAGCGGGGGGGGGCGAATTGAAGTTGTTGAGCGGGGGGGAGCGCATTAAAGTTGTTGAGCGGGGGGGGGATTTTGCAGTTGTTGAGGGGGGGGGTGCCTCTCACCTGTGCCAACAGCCGGGGCCACAGACTGTCATTAGCCCGGCTCTCGGCTATCTTCCCTTCAGCAGCCACAGTCCTCCACACACCACTCCGGTTCCTCCTGCTTCCGTGCTGCCTCCTCTTGCAGTGCGGGAAAATTAACCCTTTTGCGGGACTGCGGGAAGAAGCTGTCTGTGCGGGAAAGTCCCACAGAATCCGTGCGTGTTGGGAGGTATGCGCAGGGCTGCCATCAGGAATTTTGGGGCCCCTTGCACAGCTTAAGGCATGGGCCCCCTGAAGCAGAGAACCTAGGGGGGGTGGGGGTGCTGCCGCCTGAAATTGAGAAGCGTGGGGGCTGCCGCAAATTGAGAAGCGGGGGGGCCTTTACAAAAAAAGAAGAAATAAAGAAGAAAACAAATATATATAAATATATGTAGCCATCCGGGGCCCTGGGGACCTCTGGGCCTTTTAATAAAAAGAAAAAATAAACCTCTGGGTCCTTTAATAATAATAAAAAAAAACATTTATAAAAAATACATAAAAAAGGGAGGTTGCCAAACCCGGGGGCCCTGGGGACCTCTGGGCCCCTGGGAACCTCTGGGCCTTTTAATAAAAAATAAAAAAATAAACAAAAATAAAAAAATAAACATTTATAAAAAAAATAAAAAAGGGGGGGTTGCCACATGGGGCCCTGGGGACCTCTGAGCCCTTTAATAAAAAAATATATATATATATATAAAAAAAAAATGTAATTTTTTTTATAAAAAAATAAAAAAGGTGGGTTGCCATCCGGGGGCCCTGGAGACCCTTGGGCCCTTTAATAATAATAATAAAATATATATATATATATATACATTTATATATATATAAAAATAAAAAATATATAAAAAAAACATTTTTTTACAAAAAATAAATAAAAAAAAGGGGGGTTGCCATCCGGGGCCCTGGAGACCCCTGGGCCCTTTAATAATAATAATAATAATATATATATATATATATAATATTATATATATATAAAAATAAAAAATATATAAAAAAAATTTTTTTTACAAAAAATAAATAAAAAAAAGGGGGGTTGCCGTCCGGGGCCCTGGGGGCCTCCGGGCCCCTGGGGACCTCCGGACCCCTAAAAAAAAAAAAAAAAATTTTTTTTTTTTTAAAGGGGGCCCCCTATTGGGTGGGGCCCCTGGGCTTGAGCCCAGTCAAGGCCAATGGTAAGTCCGGCCCTGATGATGACATAATAGGAGGAGCTGTATTACAGCAAAATCTTCCAGGAGCACATAACCAGGCAGGGAATTATGGCAGGGGGGTCTTATTGTTGGAATATGGAGTATTCAACACGTAAATGAATGAGTCTTATGCCGCGTACACACGACCGTTTTTTTGCGATGTGAAAAATTACATTTATTTTTAATGTCATTAAAAACGATCGTGTGTGGGCTCCAGATCGCAGCCACCCTCTCTCTCACACTCCATTGCAGCCCTCTCTCTCTCATACACCATTGCAGCCCCTCTCTCTCACACACTCCATTGCAGCCCCCCTCTCTCTCTCATACACCATTGCAGCCCCTCTCTCTCACACACTCCATTGCAGCCCCTCTCTCTCACACACTCCATTGCAGCCCCCCTCTCTCTCACACACCATTGCAGCCCCTCTCTCTCTCACACACACCATTCATAGTTGCCAACATTTGTCCAGGGACACTTTGCAGCACAGCTATTAATTAATTACGACACTCACTTCCCCGAAGCTCCACCCACTATGCATAATCTTCGCCAGGCGAAGATTATGCGGAGTGGGTGGAGCTTCGGGGAAGTGAGTGTGGTAATTAATTAATAGCTGTGCTGCAAAGTGTCCCTGGAAATTTTTTAAAAATGTTGTCAACTATGACCATTGCAGCCCCCCTCTCTCTCATACACCATTGCAGCCCCCCTCTCTCTCATACACCATTGCAGCCCCCCCTCTCTCTCATACACCATTGCAGCCCCCCCTCTCTCTCATACACCATTGCAGCCCCCCTCTCTCTCATACACCATTGCAGCCCCCCCTCTCTCTCATACACCATTGCAGCCCCCCCCCTCTCTCATACACCATTGCAGCCCCCCTCTCTCTCATACACCATTGCAGCCCCCCCTCTCTCTCATACACCATTGCAGCCCCCCCTCTCTCTCATACACCATTGCAGCCCCCCTCTCTCTCATACACCATTGCAGCCCCCCCTCTCTCTCATACACCATTGCAGCCCCCCCTCTCTCTCATACACCATTGCAGCCCCCCTCTCTCTCATACACCATTGCAGCCCCCCCTCTCTCTCATACACCATTGCAGCCCCTTCTCTCTCACACACCATTGCAGCCCATCTCTCTCTCACACACACACCATTGCAGCCCCTCTCACACACACCATTGCAGCCCCCCTCTCTCACACATACTATTGCAGCCCCTCTCTCTCTCTCTCTCACACACCATTGCAGCCCCTCTCTCTCTCTCTCTCACACACACACACACACACACACACACCATTGCAGCCCTCCTCTCTCTCTCTCTCTCACACACCATAGCATCCCCCCTCTCTCTCTCACACACACCATTGCAGCCCCTCTCTCTCACACACACACACACCATTGCAGCCCCTCTCTCTCTCTCACCATAGCATCCCCCTCTCTCTCATACACCATTGCAGCCCCCCTCTCTCTTATACACATTGCAGCCCGTTCTCTATCACACACCATTGCAGCCTCCCTCTCTCTCATACACCATTGCAGCCCCTTATCTCTCACACACCATTGCAGCCTCCCTCTCTCTCATACACCATTGCAGCCCCTTCTCTCTCACACACCATTGCAGCCCCCTCTCTCACACACACACCATTGCAGTCCCTCTCACACACACCATTGCAGCCCCCTCTCTCTCACACACCATTGCAGCCCCCTCCCTCTCATACACCATTTCAGCCCCCCTCTCTTACACACACTATTGCAGCCCCTCTCTCTCTCACACACCATTGCAGCCCCTCTCTCTATTACACACCAGTTCAGCCCCCCTCTCTCTCATACACCATTGCAGCCCCTCTCTCTCTCACACACCATTGCAGTCCTCACACACACCATTGCAGCCCCCTCTCTCTCACACACCATTGCAGCCCCCTCCCTCTCATACACCATTTCAGCCCCCCTCTCTTACACACACTATTGCAGCCCCTCTCTCTCTCTCACACACCATTGCAGCCCCTCTCTCTATTACACACCAGTTCAGCCCCCCTCTCTCTCATACACCATTGCAGCCCCTCTCTCTCTCACACACCATTGCAGCCCCTCTCTCTTTCACACACACACACACACACACACACACACCATTGCAGCCCCTCTCTCTCTCACACACACACACACACACACACACACACCATTGCAGCCCCTCTCTCTCACACACACATCATTGCAGCCCCTCTCTCTCACACACACACACACACACCATTGCATCCCCTCTCTCTCTCTCACACACACACACCATTGCAGCCCCCCTCTCTCTCACACACCATTGCAGCCCCTCTCTCTCTCTCACACACCATTGCAGCCCCCTCTCTCTCTCACACACACACCATTGCAGCCCCCCTCTCTCTCACACACACCATTGCAGCCCTCTCTCTCTCACACACACCATTGCAGCCCCTCTCTCTCACACACACACCATTGCAGCCCCCCTCTCTCTCATACACCATTGCAGCCCCTCTCTCTCACACACACACACCATTGCAACCACTCTCTCTCACACACACACACCATTGCAGTCCCTCTCTCTCTCTCACACACACACACACACACACACACACACCATTGCAGCCCCTCTCTCTCTCAAACACCATTGCAGCCCCTCTCTCACACACACACCATTGCAGCCCCTCTCTTTCTCACACACCATTGCAGCCCTCTCTCTCTCTCACACACCATTGCAGCCCCCTCTCTCTCATACACCATTGCAGTCCCCCTCTCTCTCACACACCATTGCAGCCCCCCTCTCTCACACACCATTGCAGCCCCCCTCTCTCTCATACACCATTGCAGCCCCTCTCTCTCTCACACACACCATTGCAGCCCCTCTCTCTCTCTCATACACCATTGCAGCCCCTATCTCTCTCATACACCATTGCAGCCCCCCTCTCTCTCATACACCATTGCAGCCCCCTCTTTCTCATACACCATTGCAGCCCCTTGTCTCTCACACACCATTGCAGCCCCTCTCTTTCTCTCACACACACCATTGCAGCCCCCCTCTCTCACACACACACCATTGCAGCCCCTCTCTCTCTCTCACACACCATTGCAGCCCCTCTCTCTCACACACACACCATTGCAGCCCCTCTCTCACTCACCATTGCAGCCCCTCTCTCTCTCTCACACACCATTGCAGCCCCTCTCTCTCTCTCTCTCTCTCTCTCTCAAAGCAAACTCACTTTTTTGTACAGGTTAAAAAAATGGCCTGCAGAGCATTGCACTCTCTCACACACCATTGCAGTTCCCCTCTCTCACACACCATTTCAGCCCCCCTCTCTCATACACCATTGCAACCCCCTCTCTCTCATACACCATTGCAGTCCCCCTCTCTCTCATACACCATTGCAACCCCCTCTCTCTCACACACCATTGCCGCCCCTCTCTCTCTCTCACACACACCATTGCAGCCCCTCTCTCTCATACACCATTGCAGTCCCCCTCTCTCTCATACACCATTGCAGCCCCCTCTTTCTCACACATCATTGCAGCCCCCTCTCTCATACACAATTGCAGCCCCCCTCTCTCTCATACACCATTGCAGCCCCTTGTCTCTCACACACCATTGCAGCCCCCCTCTCTCTCACACACACCATTGCAGCCCCCTCTCTCTGTCTCTTACACACCATTGCAGCCCCCTCTCTCTGTCTCGTACACACCATTGCAGCCCCCTCTCTCTGTCTCGTACACACCATTGCAGCCCCCTCTCTCTGTCTCTTACACACCATTGCAGCCCCCTCTCTCTGTCTCGTACACACCATTGCAGCCCCCTCTCTCTGTCTCGTACACACCATTGCAGCCCCTCTCTCTGTCTCTTACACACCATTGCAGCCCCCTCTCTCTGTCTCGTACACACCATTGCAGCCCCCTCTCTCTGTCTCGTACACACCATTGCAGCCCCCTCTCTCTGTCTCTCACACACCATTGCAGCCCCCCTTCTCTGTCTCTTACACACCATTGCAGCCCCCTCTCTCTCTCACACACACCATTGCAGCCCCCTCTCTCTGTCTCTTACACACCATTGCAGCCCCCCCCCTCTCTGTCTCTTACACACCATTGCAGCCCCCTCTCTCTCTCACACACACCATTGCAGCCCCCTCTCTCTGTCTCTTACACACCATTGCAGCCCCCCCCCTCTCTGTCTCTTACACACCATTGCAGCCCCCTCTCTCTGTCTCGTACACACCATTGCAGCCCCCTCTCTCTGTCTCGTACACACCATTGCAGCCCCCTCTCTCTGTCTCTTACACACCATTGCAGCCCCCTCTCTCTCTCACACACACCATTGCAGCCCCCTCTCTCTGTCTCTTACACACCATTGCAGCCCCCCCCCCTCTCTGTCTCTTACACACCATTGCAGCCCCCTCTCTCTGTCTCGTACACACCATTGCAGCCCCCCCCCTCTCTGTCTCTTACACACCATTGCAGCCCCCTCTCTCTGTCTCTTACACACCATTGCAGCCTATAATAATAAATTAACATTTTTTGCAGGTAAAATAAATTGTGCATTTATAAAAAAAAAAAAATGCCCGCTGAGCATTGCCCCCCCTCTCTCTTGTGGATTTCTTTATTTAAAATAAATAGTGAATGTATTTATGCAGGTAAAATAAAAAAAGTGCATTTATAATTTTTGCCTGCAGAGCATCTCTCTCTCTTTCCCTCTGCGATTATGGGCACAGTGGTAGGCTGCATTTGATGGGCACTGGTAAAACTACATTGATCTAGCAGGTGTTTGTCCTGTCGAGAAAGGTGAACTTACACTTTAACCATTTGCCGACCCGCAGCAGACGCAGTACATATACTGCGACGGAGCTACGGTATTTTATTGTTGTATTGTAGTATTGTTTTGTTTTAAAGGGGAGTTCCAGCCAATATTTATGTTTATTAAAAGTCAGCAGCTACAAAAAGTGTAGCTGCTGGCTTTTAATAAACAGACACTTACCTGCTCCAGCGTTCCAGCAACGCACCGGCCGGGGCTCCGCTCCCCCCCTCCCCGGCCGGCATCTTCATTGTCACTGTGGGCACCCGGCCGTGACAGCTTTCGGCTTCACGGCCGGGCACCCACTGCGCATGCGCGAGCGGCACTGCGCATGCGGCGCGGGCCGGCGCTGCGCTGTTTGATTGGACAGGCGATCGCCTAGGACCTGTCACGTGTCCTAGGCGATCTCCTACAGGGAGGGGCTGCCAAAAGGCGATTAAGCTTAATCGCCTTTGCAGCCCATCGGCGGAGGGGGAAGTGAGACAGGAAGTCCCCTTCTCCTGAAGCCCCCACTCTCCCCCCAAAAAAATTACATGCCAAATGTTTGCCATCTTCGCCCTGGGCACCAGATGGCCTTGTCCCGGCACTGCTCCTAATACACTGAATATATAGTTATTTTTTAAAAAGAGCTTTACCTACCTGAGGAAAATGCATTGTGAAATTTCATCATAGGATACCTGACACTATCATGAGCAAAAGCCATTTCTGCTTTACCGGAACAGTACGTATCTAGAAAATTCCGGGAGTGGAAGCCGTGGACATTGTAGAGTTTATGAGATCCGGGCTCCATCCTTTAGTATTGATGTCTTCAATACAGCAATCCTCCGGTGTGTTTCTTATCTTCTAAAGTGTGTGTGTAATATTTATAACCTTTTATACGATAATATGACTTCATTAGAATGTCACTCAATATTATCACACTGTGACTCCATTCTCCATGCTTTGATAGCAGAGATTCAGGTGACTGCCTTGTGACTAACGTACAGGGAGTGCAGAATTATTAGGCAAGTTGTATTTTTGAGGATTAATTTTATTATTGAACAACAACCATGTTCTCAATGAACCCAAAAAACTCATTAATATCAAAGCTGAATATTTTTGGAAGTAGTTTTTAGTTTGTTTTTAGTGTTAGCTATTTTAGGGGGATATCTGTGTGTGCAGGTGACTATTACTGTGCAGAATTATTAGGCAACTTAACAAAAAAAAATATATACCCATTTCAATTATTTATTTTTACCAGTGAAACCAATATAACATCTCAACATTCACAAATATACATTTCTGACATTCAAAAACAAAACAAAAACAAATCAGTGACCAATATAGCCACCTTTCTTTGCAAGGACACTCAAAAGCCTGCCATCCATGGATTCTGTCAGTGTTTTGATCTGTTCACCATCAACATTGCGTGCAGCAGCAACCACAGCCTCCCAGACACTGTTCAGAGAGGTGTACTGTTTTCCCTCCTTGTAAATCTCACATTTGATGATGGACCACAGGTTCTCAATGGGGTTCAGATCAGGTGAACCAGGAGGCCATGTCATTAGTTTTTCTTCTTTTATACCCTTTCTTGCCAGCCACGCTATGGAGTACTTGGACGCGTGTGATGGAGCATTGTCCTGCATGAAAATCATGTTTTTCTTGAAGGATACAGACTTCTTCCTGTACCACTGCTTGAAGAAGGTGTCTTCCAGAAACTGGCAGTAGGACTGGGAGTTGAGCTTGACTCCATCCTCAACCCGAAAAGGCCCCACAAGCTCATCTTTGATGATACCAGCCCAAACCAGTACGCCACCTCCACCTTGCTGGCGTCTGAGTCGGACTGGAGCTCTCTGCCCTTTACCAATCCAGCCACGGGCCCATCCATCTGGCCCATCAAGACTCACTCTCATTTCATCAGTCCATAAAACCTTAGAAAAATCAGTCTTGAGATATTTCTTGGCCCAGTCTTGACGTTTCAGCTTGTGTGTCTTGTTCAGTGGTGGTCGTCTTTCAGCCTTTCTTACCTTGGCCATGTCTCTGAGTATTGCACACCTTGTGCTTTTGGGCACTCCAGTGATGTTGCAGCTCTGAAATATGGCCAATCTGGTGGCAAGTGGCATCTTGGCAGCTGCTCGCTTGACTTTTCTCAGTTTATGGGCAGTTGGTTTTTCCACACGCTTCTTGCGACCCTGTTGACTATTTTGAATGAAACGCTTGATTGTTCGATGATCACGCTTCAGAAGCTTTGCAATTTTAAGAGTGCTGAATCCCTCTGCAAGATATCTCACTATTTTTGACTTTTCTGAGCATGTCAAGTCCTTCTTTTGACCCATTTTGCCAAAGGAAAGGAAGTTGACTAATAATTATGCACACCTGATATAGAGTGTTGATGTCATTAGACCACACCCCTTCTCATTACAGAGATGCACATCACCTAATATGCTTAATTGGTAGTACGCTTTCGAGCCTATACAGCTTGGAGTAAGACAACATGCATAAAGAGGATGATGTGGTCAAAATACTCATTTGCCTAATAATTCTGCACTCCCTGTATAAGAATAATTGTAACCACTTCAGCCCCAGAAGATTGGCTGCTCAATGACCAGGCCATTTTTTGCGATTCGGCACTGCGTCTTTTTAATTGACGGTCGTGCGACGCTGTACCCAAACAAAATTTACGTCCTTTTTTTCCCACAAAAAGAGCTTTCTTTTGGAGGCATTTGATCACCTCTGCGGTTTTTATTTTTTTGCACTATAAACAAAAGATGTGTGTCAATTTTGAAAAAAACACAATGGCCCGGATTCAAAGAGATTTGCCCCTTTTTTACGGAGGCGCAGGGCAGCGTTTTTGCCCTGCGCCCCCGCAAATTATCTGCGCTGCGCGCGATTCACGGAGCAGTAGCTCCGTAAATTGCGTGTGCGCTCTTTAAAATTGCCCTGCGTAAGGGCGCCTAATGTAAATGATCCCGTAGGGGGTGGGAATCATTTAAATTAGGCGCGCTCCCGCGCCGAGCGTAGAGCGCATGCTCCGTCGGGAAACTTTCCCGACGTGCATTGCGGCAAATGACGTCGCAAGGACGTCATTTGCTTCCAAGTGAACGTGAATGGCGTCCAGCGACATTCACGAATCACTTACGCAAACGACGTGAAATTCAAATTTCGCGACGCGGGAACGACGGGTATACTTTAGCATTGGCTGCCCCTACTATTAGAAGGGGCAGCCTTACGCTAAACACGCCGTACGGAAACGACATAACTTGCGTACGCAGGGCTCGCGCAACATTGTGAATCGGTGTTAGTATGCAATTTGCATACTATACACTGAGCACAATGGGAGCGCCCCCTAGCGGTCATCGCAAGAATGCAGCCTAAAATATGCGTGGCATAAGAGCCTTATGCCACGCAGATTTTAGGCTGCAGTCGGCGTTACGATGTTCCTGAATCAGGAGCATTCGTAACGCCGGAGCAAGTAAGCAATTGCGCTGTGTAACCTATGGTTACACAGGCGCAATTGCTTCTTGAATCTGGGCCAATATCTTATACTTTTTGCTATAATAAAATTAAAAAAAAAAATTCCACAGTTTAGGCCGATATGTATTCTTCTACATATTTTTGGTAAAAAAAAAATCGCAATAGGCGTAAATTAATTAGTTTGCGCAAAAGTTATAGCGTCCTCAAAATAGGGGATAGATTTATGGCATTTTTATTATACATTAAAACCTTGGATTGTGAGCATAATTTGTTCCGGATACATGCTTGTAATCCAAAGCACTCTTATATCACTCTTATAAATGTAAACATGCAGATCCACGTCCTGTCAGGGAGAGGAGACTGATGGTGTACTCCTTGTACATAGGGACACCAATCGGTCTCCTCCCCCCACAGTAAGAATCACTCCCTAGGGAACACATTTAACCACTTGATCGCCCCCCCTAGTGTTAACCCCTTCCCTGACAGTCATATTTATACAGTAATCAATGCATGTTTATAGCACGGATCGCTGTATAAATGTAAATGGTCCCAAAAATTTGTCAAATGTGTCCGCCAAAGTATCGCAGTCACGATAAAAATCACTGATCGCCGCCATTACTAGTAAAAAAAAAAAATGCTATAGAACTATCCCCTAGTTTGTAGATGCTATAACTTTTGCGCAAAACAATCGATATACGCTTATTGCGTTTTTTTTTTTACCAAAAATTTGTAGAAGAAGAATACTTATCGGCCAAAACTGAGGAAAAAAAATATTTTTGTTTTTTATATTTTTTGGGGATATTTATTATAGCAAAAAATTTTGCTTTTTTTTTTATTGTCGCTCTTGTTTTGTTTATAGTGCAAAAAATAAAAACAGCAGAGGTGATCAAATAACACCAAAAGAAAGATCTATTTGTGGGGAAAAAATTATAAAAATGTCATTTGGCTACAGTGTTGCATGACCGCGCAATTATCATTCAAAGTGCGACAGCGCTGAAAGCTGAAACATGGCTTGGGCAGGAAGGGGGTGAAAGTGGTCAATGTAATTTTGCATAGCATATTGTTTTGTGAAAAAAACTATTTTGCACTTAGAGGCTCCGAAAATGTCACTGGTAGGCCATCTGAAAGTTTTCTGCTGCAGGTAGTCATCATTCTTTGTGTACACTGTTTGTGTGAAATAGTCTTTAGTCAGTATAATACAGGTATTTGCACCCACATGGGAGTGGCATAGACCCCCGCGGGTTACGCCACTCCCCCCCCGATGTCTTCTGGGAAACACACAGGTCCCAGAAGACAACGGGGACCAGTGAGGACGCGCAGCGCGACTCGCACATAGCAGTAGAAACCGGGAAGTGAAGCCACAATGCTTCACTTCCTGATTCCCTCACCGAGGATGGCGGCGGGGGCAGCCGAGAGCCGAGCGATTGATCGGCTTCGGCTACCGACATCGTGAGCACCCTGGACAGGTAAGTGTCCATTTATTAAAAGTCAGCAGCTGCAGTATTTGTAGCTGCTGGCTATTAATATTTTTTTTTAGGCGGATCTCTGCTTTAAGATGCACCTTTCAAGAAATGTGTAATATAGATTTCCAGAAAATATTTAACCACTTGAGACCCGTGCTATTGACAAAAGACGTCAACAGCGCGGCTCTCAGGTGCCAACTGGACAACTTTGGTCGTCATTTAAAGTGCATTACCCACGCGCGCCTCTGGGGGGCGCACAGCGGGTAAACACTGTCCCGGCGCATCGCTGGGAAGCCGATGCGTG
Organism: Rana temporaria; assembly: GCF_905171775.1. Taxonomy (NCBI): domain Eukaryota; kingdom Metazoa; phylum Chordata; class Amphibia; order Anura; family Ranidae; genus Rana; species Rana temporaria. Next base: position 119,656,886 of record NC_053498.1, read on the forward strand.
TACCTGGCGGCCGCGATGTCCGCCGGGTACACGCGATCGTCGGGAACACAGCAGGGACGTGGAGCTCTGTGTGTAAACACAGAGCTCCACGTGCTGTCAGAGGAGAGGAGACCGATCTGTGTCCCTTGTACATAGGGACACAGCATCGGTCATCTCCCCCAGTCACCCCCCTCCCCCCACACAGTTAGAACACACCCAGGATACACATTTAACCCCTTCCTCACCCCCTAGTGTTAACCCCTTCACTGCCAGTCACATTTATACAGTAATTAGTGCATTTTTATAGCACTGATCGCTGTATAAATGTGAATGGTCCCAAATTTGTGTCAAAAGTGTCCGATACGTCCGTCGCAATATCGCAGTCCCAATAAAAATCGCAGATCACCGCCATTACTAGTAAAAAAAAATAAAATAAAAAAAAAACATAATTCTGTCCCCTATTTTGTAGGCACTATGGGCCAGATTCTCGTATTTTCCCGCGGCCATAGCGTAAGCCATTTACACTACGTCGCCACAACTTACTGGAGCAAGTGCCATATTCCTCAAGCACTTGCTCCGTAGTTTGCGGAGGCGTAGTGTAAAAGGCCCGGCGTATCCCCGCGTATTTCAAAGGGGGCGGCTTATATTTGAATTAAGTGCGCCCCCGTTCCGATCGAACTGCGCATGCGCCAGGCTAAAAATAGCCCAGTGCGCATGCTCCAGTTCTCGGCGGAAAACGTCAATGACGCCGACGTGTGCGTCATTGACGTAAAGTCGTATTCAAGAACGACTTACGAAAACGACGTACCCGACGGGAAAAGACGACGCGGACCCGATGCCATACTTAACATGGCATACGTGGGACTGGCGTAAGGTTACCCCTCATATAGCAGGTGTAACCTTACGCAAACGACGTAAGCGACGGTTACGCGACGTGATTTCGTTCGGGAATCGGCGTATCAGGCTCATTTGCATAAACAAATGAGACCTGAAAGTAAACGCCACCTAGCGGCCGGCGGCGAATTACATTTAAGATCCGACAGTGTAAGTGACTTAAACCTGTCGGATCTACAGCGTATCTATGTGAAAATGATTCTAGGAATCACTCGCATAGATACGCGGGTCAAAAAAGAGAGATACAACGGAGTTTCCTGAGATACTCCGTCGTAACTCTTCTGAGAATATGGCCCTATAACTTTTGCGCAAACCAGTTGCTTATTGTGATTTTTTTTTTTACAAAAATACGTCGAAAAATACGTATCGGTCTTAACTGAGAAAAAAAATAGTTTTTTTAAAAAAAAAAATTGGGATATTTATTATAGCAACAAGTAAAAAATATATATATTTTTTTAAAATTGTTGCTCTTTTTTTGTTTATAGAGCAAAAAATAAAAACCGCAGAGGTGATCAAATACCACCAAAATAAAGCTCTATTTGTGGGGAAAAAAGGGCATTTCAATTTTTTTTGGGAGCCACGTCGCATGACCGCGCAAATGTCAGTTAAAACGACGCAGTGCCGGAAGCTGAAATTTCGCCTGGGCACGAAGGGGGTTTATGTGCCCAGTAAGCAAGTGGTTAATTATGCTGCAGAAGTATGTGAAAAACGTCAGATTTCTGCATCATTTCCACAAAAGAGACAAAGATAAACTGAGACCAGAGCCTCATATGAGTTCCAAGATTCACAAGTCAGTCTGAGTAAAGAAGGCCATTTTAGAACAGGTTTTTTGATTTTCTAATCGCTGACTTGACATAGAAGTCACAAACACTAATGGAAACATCCCAGGACTGTTCTGCTCTTGTCCTCCTCTTGTCTCAATGACTATGACGAAATCACCTTTGGCTTAACAAAAACAGCATTGTTTTCCAAATGGCACTTTAATAACACATAAAGTCTTTGATTTCAGAAATATGTTTACAGTCCTAATGGAATTAGATGTAAAATTTGATTCGAATTTCAATTAGAATTTCGGAGATTCCGACGAGTTTATTCAGAGCAATCGCAAACTTTGTTTATACTGTAATTCGAGTATTTGGATATATCCGAATCTCCAAATAATGAAAAATTTGTCCGAATGTTAATTCGTAACGAAATGAATCGCACTTGTCTATTATTTATTTTTATAATTCCTTGCAGTTGAATGTTATGCATGTTTCAGTAAGAAATATGGGCCAGATCCACGAAGCCCGGGCGCAACTTAACTTTTCGGATTTAAGTTACACCGCCGCAATTTTTCCAAGTTAGTGCCCGATCCACAAAGCACTTACCTGGAAATTTGCGGCGTTGTATCCTAAATCCGGCCGGCGCAGGGCGGGCCAATTCAAATGGTGCGAGTCCCATTTAAATTAGGGGCGCTCCCACGCCGGACGTACTGCGCATGCTCCGTTTCCGAACTCCCGCCGTGCTTTGCGCGCCGTGACGTCATTTTTTCAAACGGCAACGCGCGTATCTTAATTCCGTATTCACGGACGGCTTACGCAAACGACGTTGATTTTTAAATTTCGACGCGGGAACGACGGCCATACTTTAGACAGCAATACACTTGCTGACTCAAGTTAGGGCAGCAAAAAAAAAGTGTAAATTTGCGACGGGAAACTATACTAGCGGCGACATAGCGAGCGCGAAAAACCGTCGTGGATCGCCGTAACTCCTAATTTGCATACCCGACGCTGGTTTACGACGCAAACTCCCCCCAGCGGTGGCCGCGGTACTGCATCCTAAGATCCGACAGTGTAAAACAATTACACATGTCGGATCTTAGGGATATCTATGCGTAACTGATTCTATGAATCAGCCGCATAGATAGAAACAGGGATACGACGGCGTATCAGCAGATACGCCTGCGTATCCCTTTTGTGGATCTGGCCCTATATTTTTTCCCCTTAAAGTGGAGTTCCGGACAAAATTACACTTTTTAAATAAAAATACCCCTATAATAGACAAGCTTAATGTATTTTAGTAAAGTTAGTCTGCAAGCTAAGGTCTGTTTTGTTAGGTTATTACAGCATTTTGAAAGGTTATAAACTAGCATTAGACCGTGGCCATCTTAAGTGTGGGCATATGAAGCCAGACTGTATTACTTCCTGGATTTCATGCTTGCAGATCTCGCACACGCTCAGTGCTGCACAAGCGGTGTAATAGGTTTCAGGTCAGGTTTCCATAGCAACGGCAGTGTTAGAGGAAGTTGTCCTTCTCTATGCAAACCTCTCCTCCCCTCCTCCCTGCAGGAACCCGGAAATATACTGCATGCTCAATGAATATTATTCATGAAATATATATATATATTAATATATATAGATATCTTGTTATATATATTTCTTGTTCTGTGTGTGTGTGTGCTCCTCCATCGCAGCGCCCCCAGCCAAATTACATCTTATTGCCCCAGCACATTGCATCGCTCCCCCACCAAATTGCATCGCCCCAGCAAATCGCATTGCCCCCCCCACTATATCGCATTGCTCCCCGCCAAATCGCATCTCCTCCATCGTAGCGCCCCCGCCAAATTACATCGTATTGCCCCAGCACATTGTATCGCACCCCCACCAAATCGCATCGCCCCAGCAAATTGCATTGCCCCCCGCCACATCGCATTGCCCCCCGCCAAATCACATCTCCATTGCAGCGCCCCCTGCCAAATTGCATCGCCCTAGCACATCGTATTGCCCACCAACCAAATCGCATCGCCCCAGCACATTGCATTGCCCCCCGCCAAATCGCATCTCCTCCATCGCAGTGCCCCCCGCCAAATTACATTGTATTGCCCCAGCACATTGCATCGTACCCCCACCAAATTGCATCTCCCAACAAATCACATTGCCCCCTCGCCAAATCGCATTGCCCCGACCAAATCGCATCTACTCCATCGCAGCGCCCCAGACAAATTACATCGTATTGCCCCAGCACATTGTATCGCACCCCCACCAAATCGCATCGCCCCAGCAAATCGCATTGCCCCCCGCAACATCGCATCTCCTCCATCGCAGCGCCCCCTGCCAAGTTACATCGTATTGCCCCAGCACATTGTATCGCACCCCCACCAAATTGCATTGCCCCAGCAAATCGCATTGCCCCCCCCACTATATCGCATTGCCCCCCGCCAAATTGCATCTCCTCCATCGCAGCGCCCCCTGCCTAATTACATCGTATTGCCCCAGAACATTGCATCGCACCCCCACCAAATCGCATCGCCCCAGCAAATTGCATTGCCCCCCACCACATCGCATTGCCCCCGCCAAATCACATCTCCATCGCAGCGCCCCCTGCCAAATTGCATCGCCCCAGCACATCGTATTGCCCACCAACCAAATCGCATCGCCCCAGCACATCGCATTGCCCCCCCACCAAATTGCATCTCCCAGCAAATCGCATTGCCCCTTTGCCAAATCAATATTGTTCTTTCTTACACATTTCTTATTCAGCATTATATATAAACTTCTTCATTAGGTATATTTGGTTTTGTATTTTTTATTATTTTTGATTATTTGTCTGCACATTGTCACTTTATTTAGCAAGCGCTATTAATCACGGAGCGTTTCTCCAGTGTTGTTTATCACATTAACATTTTTAACCAGAAGACCTCAGTCAGTCCATGTTGGCTGCAGCACCTTGAGCACTACCACACTGAGCACAGGTGCCCCACAGGGGTGTGTGCTCAGCCCGCTGCTCTGTCTTCACACTGTTGACCCACGACTGTACTGCCAAGTTCAGCTCCCACCATATCATCAAGTTTGTGGATGACACAACTGTGGTAGGTCTCATCAGCAACAGTGAGGAAGTGGCACAACTGGTTAAATGGTGTAGTACAAACAACCTGTCCATTAATGTAAGCAAAAAAAATGAGTTTGTGTTGGATTTCAGGAGAAATTCTGTGGATCACCCCCCACTGACCATTGACAGCTTGACTGTGGAGAGAGTAAGCAATATTAAATTCCTAGGAGTGCACAACTTACCTGGACAACCAACATCACATCAATAACCAAGAAGGCACAACAGCGCCTATATTTTCTCCTTAACCGATACGCGCCTGCGCTATAGACAAAAGCCATACATCACTTCACCTCCAATTACGGGAACTGGTAAGATCGTTCTAACTTTATACCAGTCTCTACCAACCCCGGTGCCTTTGTTCATGCAATTCCAGTTTGAAAGCAAACTTTATTTATTGTTCATGACATGTTAGCCTTAACTGCTTAATTCACAAACTCTGGAATACGGCATATCAATGCGCTTTTGCACCTAATAGAAATGAACGCTGTGGGACTGTGAACACTGCTGAGTGCATGGGAACCCTTGGCTCCACATTGGTCTATACACGGGACAATCATTTCGATGCAATCTGCATTTGCACTTTGGTTTTGAAATCTTCTCCAATAGTGTTACCTCTTCAAACTGACTTGCTCCAACGAATTACCTTGCTGGCAAATTATTCTATTACCAGCACACATTGCTCTTTGCCCAAAATAATTAGTTGATCGGGACGCCCCGCTGATAATTCCCTTTATCTCTTTAAAATAATTTATGTAATACATGGTAATCTTTTACCGCCTGGGAATTTCAACGGATGCGCTTCACAAGGCGTCCGGACCGCCATAGTTATGTCTGTCCCAGTTTTGTTTTATGTGTTGTTTGCTTGCATCACGCAAAGTCAGGTTCGTTGATGCAGCATTGGCCGGCCATAGCTAGTTGGTATTTTAGCTTAGATTAGTTAATAATTAACCTTATGAATTTTTTGATACTTTCCATCTCACTAAATTGTATACTCATATTTATTCAAATATAAATAAACCTTTATAAACATATATCATTGTCCGTCACTGCCTTTGTAGCCCCTTTATCCCAGGGGACACCCTGCCTTGGTGTCTCTATGGGATTTTCTCTTCTTATGTCTATGCAGAAGTGAGCCTGACATTTCACTCTCCAGCTATAGTAAATAAACCCCATTGTGTACTTAAAAGTGGGGTATGCCTGTACAGTAGGGGGCAGATCCTCAAAGAAATTACGCCGGCGTATCTGTTGATACGCAGCGTAATTTCAAATTTTGCGCGTCGTATTTTTGTTTTGGTATCCACCAAACAAGATACGACGGCATCTGTGTTAGATCCGACAGGCTTAAAGTACGCCGTCGGATCTAAGATGCAATTTTCAGGCGGCCGCTGGGTGGTGTTCACGTCGTAATCTGCGTAAAGTATGCAAATTAGCTATTTCCGACGATCCACGAATGTACGAGCGGCCGTCGCATTCTTTTACGTCGTTTCCGTTCGGCTTTTTCCGGCGTATAGTTAAAGCTGCTATAGTTAAATCTGCTGCTATCTGGTGGCGTACTCAATGTTAAGTATGTAAGAAAGAGGGGGTGTAGTGGCGCTTGCAGTAAATAATTATTTATTTACTGCAAGCGCCACTACACCCCCTCTTTCTTATATGCTGATTGGTGCGTGAGCACTTTTATGTAGTGGCTGCTGCATATATTTGTTTATTTATTTATACACTTTGTTTATTAGGTAGGTTACCTTAGGTTAGTTGTGGTTTTGCGCATTGGTTCCCCCCCTTTTATATACAATGTTAAGTATGGCCGTCGTTCCCACGTATAATTTTAAAAATATAACGTTGTTTGTTTAAGTCGTCCGTGAATGGGGCTGTTCACGTTGAAAACAATAACGTCCTTGCGACGTCATTTGGAGCAATGCACCCTGGGAGTTTTGACGGACGGGGCATGCGCAGTTTGTTCGGCGCGGGGATGCGCTTCATTTAAATGAAACACGCCCCCTACTCACCGCATTTGAATTCCGCGCCCTTACGCCACGAAGGATACACTACGCCGCCGTAACTTACGGCTCGAATTCTTTCAGGATTCAAAGATTTGCCAAGTAAGTTACAGCGGCGTAGCGTATATCTCACATACGCTGCGCCCACGCAATTGTATGTGGATCTGCCCCTATATGTACAGTTACGTAGTTCCCAGATGTGTATAGGTCTATAATTTTAATTTTTTTTGTTCTTCGCTGTGTTTTTATTCTTTGTATATTTATAACTATATTAAATTCGTATGTGGCACCATGGCCCTGTGAGATAAGATATTTTGTTCTACCGTATGCCCTCATGTGTAGTCGAATGACAATACAAACTTGACCTGACCTGACCTGACTGGATTGAATATCACTCACAAGCAGCAGCTCATTATTTTGTCAAAGATACAGTGGTGTGGCACGGGTGTTATATGCTTTTAACATATATATTCACTAATCATTGCATAATGATATGTTGGAATTGTTAGAACACAATGTACTAATATTTATTGATATTCTAATTAGGTCAGAATAACATTTAAAATGCTGAATTTATCCCACACATCAGAAGAGAGGAGACACACTGGAAGATTGCTGTAGTGGAGATAACAATATTACAGGATGGCGTACGGCTCCCAGAATTCCAGTAAACCAGAAACACCCATTACTCCAGAGGAGTTAGACTTTTGTAAGGAGAAATTTTCCAAAGCGATTTCCTTAGGTAGGTAAAGCTCTTTTTCAATATTAATTAGTTTTTAGGAAGTATATATTAGAAGAAATGAAGCATGGATTATTCATTTGTAAGTGAAGAAAGGACTGAAACAAGAGATCAGATAAACAAAGAAAGGAGAATCACACTTTATGAAAACCTATAGATTTTATAACTTGCTATTGGAGCATAAGAATATAAATAAGGATGCTAAACATAGGTGTTCGCAGCCTATTGCATTAGGGTGTGCACCCCAAAGCCCAAACACACCCTACCGACCGCTCATGGTGCTCATTCCGAAAGGGAAGGGGCCAGTAAATTACATATTTACTGGCCCCTTCCCCACTTCTAAAACATTCCAGCAGCAACAGCCGATAGGAGAGGAAGGAAGCTGGCAGCACTGCAGGGGGAAAGATGGGAGCGAGGGCAGTAGAGGAAATCTGTGCTGCCCAGGGTGATTAGGGTGTGCCTGGGCACACCTGCCACACCCTGTGCGCACGCCTATGATGCTAAACATTAGCAAGAGATCATACACACCAAATGTATTAAAAGGCCAATCAATCCAGCTATAGGGGATGCTGGATGTCTGATTTAGCCCCGACAATGAGATCTCCCTGCCATGATTCCTTCCCAGACTGGTTATGTGCTCCTAGAAGTTTTGGATGCCCCACCTTTGTGTGATCCAGCTCTTCCGATTGTATTCTCTATAATAAAAAACAAATCAGGGAAGGGGAGAACCCTTCATAGTAGGTAAGGATGAGCCGAACACCCCCCTGTTCGGTTCGCATCAGAACTTGCGAACACACCAAATGTTCATGTAAACTTTAGAACCCTGTTAAAGTCTATGGGACTCGAACATTTGAAATCTAAAGTGTTAATTCTAAAGGCTAATATGCAAGTTATTGTCCTAAAAAGTGTTTGGGGACCTGGGTCCTGTTCCAGGAAACATGTGTCAATGCAAAAAAAAGTTTTAAAAACGGCCGTTTTTTCAGGAGCAGTGAATTTAATAATGCTAAAAGTGAAACAATAAAAGTGTAATATTACTTTAAATTTCGTACCTAGGGGGGGTGTAAAGTCAGCATGTGAAAAAGCGCATGTTTCCCGTACATAGAACTGTCCCTGCACAAAGTGTCATTTCTAAAAGAAAAGAAAGGCATTTAAAACCGGCTTTGCGGCTCTAATGAATTGTCGGCTCTGGCAATTACAGAGATGATTCATTCATAAAAAATAAAAATGAAAAAGCTGGGGGTCCCCCCAAATTCCATTAACAGGCCCTTCAGGTCTGATATGGATATTAAGGGGAACCCCGTCGTCAATTTAAAAAAAAATTACGTGGGGTTCCCCCCAAATATCCATACCAGACCAGGGAAATACCGGGCCCAGGAACTCAAATTAACAACCCACGACCTATAGTGTTGATAGGTGATAATTAGGTGATTATATATTGAAGTGTTTAGTACACCAGTGGTAAGAACTAAAGCCGGTGAAGGGGTTTAAACTAGCAAAAACCCCTACCGCTAAAATGCAAACCTTATCAGTCCAAAACAATTAAGTGAAAAAATATTTATATAAATTAATTGATTGGATTGCGAACCGAATATATATTAATCAATCACGTTGGTGATCGACTAAATAAAGAATACTAAATATGTTATAAATTTAAATAACTACATTTTGAAAACTTACATGATAATAAAGAAGGCCAATAAAATAATAATTTATATCTATCCAAAAAAGTTTTCTAAAAATATGAAAAAAAGAAGAATACATGAAAAATAAAAATAAAAATAGAAATAGAAATATCCTATGAAGATAACAATATTCTCTAAAAATTGGTCAAAAAGAGAAAAAAAAACAAATAAAAAAAAAAACATCCTTGCATGACACAACCTGTATACAAAGGAAACAAATATACAGAAGATTCAAGCATTATTGCTAAATGCATTTACATCGGTATCAATGTTGAGGCCATATGGGGTATAAGTCTTGAGACGGTGTATCCACGCCATCTCAAGCTTAGAAATCTCCCTAACCAGGGAGCTCCCCCTCCAATGGGGCCTAAACTTATCTATTACAAGAAACAAAGTGTTGGGCGGATCCCGGTTATGCACTGTAAGATAATGTTTGGATACTGAGTGGTTTTTAAACCCTGTGATGATATTCGTAATGTGCTCATTTAAACAAACTTGAAGGGGGCGTTTGGTACGGCCCACATATTGCAGGCCACAAGGGCACTGGAGCATATAGACCACCCCCTCGGTGGCACAAGTGATAAAGGGTTTGATACAGTGATCCTTCTGAGTAACTGTAGATCTAAACAACGTGGTCCTTCTACCAGTGCAAGAATTGAGGGAACAAACCCTACAACGTCCGCACGTTCTCCAAGAAATCCATTTTAAAGGTCCCGTTATACCCAAATTAACAAACTGTGAATTAAATTCACACAGATTTACCATGCTTCCTCTCCCTCTAAAACAAAAGGAGCTGCGATCCTTCTTTCTAATAATTTTCCCTTTAAATTCTTGGAACAACTGGTAGACTCAGAGTGACGTTATATATTTGTGAAGGGTACAGCATAAAACAAACCCATAACATTTGCCAATATATACTGCCCAAATGAAAGCCAGGTTTCCTTTATCCGTCAAGTTTGACATACTCATCCCCTTTCACGAAGGCATGATAATAATCAAAGGTGACATGAAAATCCCCCTTAGCAGTGGCAGCCCATCCATTAGGGGCGCCCGGGTGCCACCCCCTCTCTCCTCGCCACCCCCCTATATGCAGTGGATATATTCATGCATAGCAAAAGGAGTAGGAAGATTTCAACTTAAAATATTCTCATTGAACACTAAGGGGTTACATGTCCCTGAAAAAAAGTTAATGGTGCTTTGTGAAATTTCTAAACAAGGTGTATAGATTCATGCATAGCATTTATCTATCCATGGCCGTCGTGACCACCCCCTATTCATGTGTCCTGCCCCTTTCAGGGCACCTGGCACATGAATTACAGTGGCCAGTTCTTTTTTTTCCCAAGCACCTGATTAGAGCCAGAGGCTCTTATAGGCTTTAAAATAGGGTGGGCTCGGGTCACAGGGGATGCGTCCGGGCCCACCCAGGCATGTTGAAACAGCGAATGAATATTCACTGTTGCAACACTAATCCTCCTCCCGGGCCAATCGGGAAGCAGGTATGAAAACGGTTTCCTGATTCGCCAAAACGTCAGGTGACCCTATTGGATGCCTAACACCGGGAGGAGCAGAGAGGAGATACACTGCGGAGAGGACACCGGAGCAGCTTTCCCCCGAGTCCGCCACGCTGGAAGATGGTCGCATCAGCTCTGACCACTGCTCTCACCACCCGCATCCAGGGTAAGGACAGCGGGTGGTGTGAGTGTTAGTGCCGTGCCGTGGTGGGAGGTGGTAGTTGTGCTAGTGCCGCACCACTGACAGACCAAATTTTTTTTTGCCGCCTCTCCAGAAAAAAAAAACCTCCAGCCACCACTGCCTTTAAGTCCAAACCTAGATTCCTTAGGGATGAGCTTCGAGTTCGAGTCGAACATGAGTTCAACTCGAACATTGGCTGTTCGCCAGTTCGGCGAACAGCAAACAGCAAACAATTTGGGGTGTTTGCAGCAAATTCGAAAAGCCGCGGAACACCCTGTAAAAGTCTATGGGAGAAATCTAAAGTGCCAATTTTAAAAGTTAATTTTCAAGTTATTGTCCTAAAAAGTGTTTGGGAACCTGGATCCTGCCCGAGGAGACATGTATGTATCAATGCAAAAAAAGTTTTAAAAAAGGCAGTTTTTTTGGGAGCAGTGATTTTAACCACTTCCATACAGGGTACTTATACACCTTTCTGCCCAGACCAGCTTTCAGCGCTGTTGCACTTTGAATGATAATTAAGCGGTCATGCTACACTGTACCCAAACTAAATTGATATCATTTTGTTCCCACAAATAGAGATTTATTTTGGTGGTATTTGATCACAGAACATTTTTAAAAACAAATGCTTTTTTTTGTTTCCGTTACAAAACTGATACAATGTACCCCTTATCAATTCACATGGGGGGGGCGGGATCTGGGGGTCCCCTTTGTTAAAGGGGGCTTCCAGATTCTGATAAGCCCCCTGCCAGCAGTCCCCCACAACCACCAGGCAAGGGTTGTGGGAATGAGGCCCTTGTCACCATCAACATTGGGACAGACCCCCAAAGCATCCTCCCCATGTTGAGGGCATGTGACCTGGTACGGTTCAGAAGGGGGGGGGGGCGCTCTCGTCCCCCTCTTTTCCTGCAGTCTGCAAGGTTGCATGCTCGGAAAAAGGGTCTGGTATGGATTTTTGGGGGGACCCCACGCCATTTTTTTAATTTTGGCACAGCGTTCCCCTTAAAATCCATATCAGACCTGAAGGGTCTGGTATGGATTTTTTGGGGGAACCCCACGTAATTTTTTTTTAATTATGCGGGGTTCCCCTTAATATCCATACCAGACCTGAAGGGCCTTATATGGAATTAGGGGGGACCCCCACACATTTTTTTTAAAAATTTTGGTACCCTGCACAAAATGTGATTTTTGAAGGAAAACAAGTCATTTAAAACTACTCCCGCTATTAATGAATTGTCAGGTCCCGGCAAGACAGATAAAAGTCATTGAAAAAAATGGCAATTACTTTTCTCTGTATTGCTGGTACCGACAATTCATGAATAGCCACTAGTAGTTTTAAATTACTTTTTTTCCTTCAGAATTGACACTTTGTGCAGAGACAATTCTAAGCACAAGAAACATGTGCTACTTTACAGGCATACTTTAGACACCCCCAGGTACAAAATTTAAAGGAATATTTCACTTTTATTGTTTCACTTTAAGCATTATTAAAATCACTGCTCCCGAAAAAACAGCAGTTTTTAAAACTTTTTTTGCATTGATACATGTCCCCTGGGGCTAGACCCAGGTCCCCAAACACTTTTTAGGACAATAGCTTGCATATTAATCTTTAAAATCAGCACTTTTGATTTTTCATGTTCGTGTCCCATAGACTTTAATGGTGTTCGAACAAATTTTTTGCCTGTTCGCATGTTCTGGTGCAAACTGAACTGGGGGGTGTTCGGCGCATCCCTACTCGGTACACGCCACCTAGGGGGCATGTTTATCTTTACGCCGCGTATCTCTTACGGAAATGGCATATCTTTACTGCGATGGGCAAGCGTACGTTCGTGAATCGGCGTAACGACTCATTTGCATATTCTACGCAGATCTCAATGGAAGCGCCACCTAGCGGCCAGCGTAAATATTGCACCCTAAGATACGACGGCGCAGGCCGTCGTATCTTAGGCATGTTTAAGTGTATCTCAGTTTGAGCATACACTTAAACATACGACGGGCTTAGATTCAGAGTTACGTCGGCGTATCTACTGATACGCCGGCGTAACTCTTTGTGAATCTGGCCCTGTGTGTCTAAAACCCCTCAACACCAATCAGTTTAGTTTTCCAAACCATCACTGCCCTGTATTGGCTCTGTACAGCACAGGCAGGAAACAACATGCAAAAACGAAACTAGAAACTGCAGGTACATTATATGATTGATGTTTATCTATTTTTAATCATTTTTAAAAGGAATCAGTTAACTATTATGTCTCTATACCCTGTAAACAGTCATTTCAGCAAACATTTTTTATTTACAACTCCTTTAAATTCCATAAAGATGAAAAATTAAAATGATGAGGGGATGATGAAGTTATGTGACTGTAATGAACACGTGCGGGAATGCAGGGCACCGGAAGTGATATTGGACGAGTTTGCGACTCGTTTTGATATGCCTGTCTGATACTTCACATTGTGAGTACCTGTTTTTATTATTGCTGCTGATTCCAATAAATGTTTTAAATACTACATTATCAAGCATTCCTCTTTACATCCACCCCAATGTGAGGCTATCTGATACAGACACACCAGGGACACTTAAAGGGGACTTTGATGCCAAAGTAAAGATACATACCAGCGGAGCCTGAGACGTCAGGAGCCACCAGGAGATTGAAAGACACACTCATACGCTGTTACAGCAGTAAGGGGACACCTATACCCTAAGTTGCACGGAGAACCAGCAACCACCTATCAGTAGCACTCCATACCAGAGATTGACTACTAGCACCAGCACATTCACCCTGATCACTGTGCACACACAGCCATCCACCCAGCTTGCACCTTATGGACATTATCTGCACTGCGTATTTTTTCTTTGAAATTAATTTTTATTTTTCATCTTTATGGAGTTTAAGTGTGAATGTATCTATTTATGGAAGCATTTTTTTTTTGAATAGCCTATGGCGTGCAAAATACACCCAAAAACTCCACCCGGTGCCAAAAAAAATGTGCATACACATCAAGAGTGAAACAAAAACGTGCAACGGGTGGTACGTTAATCAGTCCTCCATAAAGAAGGACCTGACCCTGATCCCCCTGGGTATTTGGCTCCAGACGGGGACTAAGGTACTCACATGGTCCGAGCAGCCGAAGCCGACACGGACCCCATTCTTTGGAGGGTCTGCCGACAGGGCCCATCCTATACGGGATGCAGTGGGTGCCCCGCACCCCAGCGCTGTCACCCGCCACAGAGAAGGGGCGCCGAGGCCTGAGCCGCTGAGCAGAGCCAAGCCACCGATCCGCCGAGCGCCGAAGCAACCTGCGAGCCGAGGGATGTGACAATGTGACGTCAGAGGTCAGACTGAGGCCGCGGCCGCCCTAGCATCCACAGCGTGCTGCCTCTGCGGCTGGAGAATTATCTCCACTCGGCTTCACCCACCTCTGCCATCTTCAGACAGCGTGGCTAAGAGGGAGAGGAGCGAGCGGAACATTTTTCAGCTGCCACCTGATTGAGCCTGCCTGCTCCCTCTGCTCCCTCTGCCTGGGCTGAACCGTCTGAGTGCCATGATCTGCCTGCAGTGCCTTGCTGAGTGAGTGCTGACTGCACCTGACCTGGCTGACTGCTGCCCTGCACCCTGTCTGTCAGTCTGTCACTGTGTAAGTAGTAATTCATTTACTTTGTGCCATTAAATCCAGCCACTGTGCCCGTCAAAACGCAGCCACTGTGCCCATCAAACACAGCCACTGTGCCCATCAAAATGCAGTTACTGTGCCCATCAAAATTCAGCTACTGTGCCCATAAAAACACAGCCACTGTGCCCGTCACACTGTGCCTGTCAAACGCAGCCACTGTGCCCATCAAACAAAGCCACTGTGCCCATCAAAACACAGCCACTGTGCCCATCAAAACAGCTACTGTGCCTGTCAAAATGCAGCTACTGTGCCCATCCAAACGCAGCCACTGTGCACATCAAAACGCAGCTACTGTGCCCATAAAAACACAGCCACTGTGCCCGTCAAACGCAGCCACTGTGCCCATCAAACGCAGCCACTGCGCCCATTAAAACGCAGCCACTGTGCCCATTTAAAACAGCCACTGTGCCCATTTAAAATGCAGCTACTGTGCCCATTTAAAACGCAGCCACTGTGCCCATCAAAACGCAGCTACTGTGCCCATTTAAAATGCAGCCACTGTGCCCGTCAAAACACAGCCACTGTGCCTGTCAAACACAGCCACTGTACCCATTGCAACCAAGCTACTGTGCCCATCAAAACACAGCCACTGTACCCATCAAAACCCAGCTACTGTGCCCATCAAAACCCAGCCACTGTACCCATCAAAACCCTGCTACTGTGCCCATAAAAACACAGCCACTGTACCCATCAAAACACAGACACTGTGCCTTCAAAACCCAGCTACTGTGCCCATTTAAAAACAAAGCCACTGTGCCCATCAAAACGCAGCTAGTGTGCCCATAAAAACACAGTCACTGTGCCCGTCAAACGCAGCCACTGTGCCCATCAAACGCAGCCACTGTGCCCATCAAAACGCAGCTACTGTGCCCATCAAAACGCAGCTACTGTGCCCATAAAAACACAACCTCTGTGCCCGTCAAACGCAGCCACTGTGCCCATCAAATGCAGCCACTGTGCCCATCAAACTGCAGCCACTGTGTCCATTTAAAACAGCCACTGTGCCCATTTAAAATGCAGTTACTGTACCCATTTAAAACGCAGCCACTGTGCCCATCAAAACGCAGCTACTGTGCCCATTTAAAATGCAGCCACTGTGCCCGTCAAAACACAGCCACTGTGCCCGTCAAAACACAGCCACTGTGCCCGTCAAAACACAGCCACTGTGCCCATCAAAACACAGTCACTGTACCCATCAAAACCCAGCTACTGTTCCCATCAAAACACAGCCACTGTACCCATCAAAACCCAGCTACTGTGCCCATCAAAACACAGCCACTGTACCCATCAAAACACAGCCACTGTGCCTTCAAAACCCAGCTACTGTGCTCATTTAAAATGCAGCCACTGTGTCCATCAAAACACAGCTACTGTGCCCAGGGCCGGTACAAGGGGTGGGCAGGAGGGAAGGCTGCCCCTGGCGCAATGGTTTATTGCAGAGATGGGGGGGGCCCCTTAACCCTAAGGGAAAGGGGGCTACTGTGCCCATCAAAACACAGCCACTGTGCCCGTAAAACGCAGCCACTGTGCCCATTAAATGCAGCCACTAGTCTGTACCCATTAAAACCCAGCTAATGTGCCCATCAAAACACAGCCACTGTACCCATCAAAACCCAGCTAATGTGCCCATCAAAACACAGCCACTGTGCCCATCAAAACACAGCTACTGTGCCCATCAAACGCAGCTACTGTACCCATCCAAACACAGCCACTGTGCCCATCAAAACACAGCTACTGTGCTGTGCCCATCAAAACGCACATGCAGTCCCCAGACCCAGTAGTGTCAGATCACGTACTACATAGATCTCTCTCTCTCTCCCCCCTCTTGTTCCCATACACCATGTTGTATGTTGCATAGTCCTAACCAAAGTGTTCATTCTCTCAACAGGTACTGATTTAACGAAGTTCTTCTGTAAGGTAGGCTCAGACAAAGTGATTTCATTCTTTGTGCAAATGTTATTGAAAATTAAAATGTTTTAAAATGTAAACAGAATCAATCTATCTTGCATATTTTGCATCTGTAGTTATAGATTTTCTGCTACCTCATTTTCTGTTCAAAAATGTTATATTGTTCAGTTCATATTTATAGTCCAAGTACACTATTTGTAATATTTGCACTATTTGATTTACATGCACTTGACACAGAATTGTCAATAACTAAAACATTTATTTTGACTTGTCAAAGCCGTTGACTAAGTTATTGTCAAAGCAAAGTGGTGGGGCTGAAGTTGGGGGGTGAAGTTGTTGCCATAGAAACATGTGTAAAGGGGAGGAGCTAGTAAGATAACCACGCCCATGGGGGGCGCCAGAATATTTCTGCACCCAGACGCCTGTGACCCTAGGATTGGCCCTGTCTGCCGAAACAGAACCCACCCAAGTACTAGGTGGGGCTCCCCCGAAGGGAGACCCCATGAGAGCAAGCCAACTAAGCCAGAAGGCCATGTTTATCCACTCCCAAGAGTTCAGGGCTGGCCCGAGGTCCGGCACCCTACTAATCACTCTGTGACAAACGTGACACCAAACAAAAAAAAATACATAAAGTGACACACACGGGGGTTAAATAAAAGAAAGTGGGGGAGAAGGAAGATGAGGTGAGTGAAAAGTGACCATCGTGCTATACGATGGCCGGCCCTCCGGCCAGGAAACAAAAATTCCACTGGTTCTAGCCAAAAGGCCCGGCCCTATAGGCAGGTGTAAAAAAAAGTGTGTATGGTGTGAATGGTGATGTGACCAAGGTGCCAAAAAGCAAAAGTGCCGGTAAAAACACTAGTGCAATTACGGCACCCCTGGACTGCCACTCCAGGGGCACAATCACCATAGGCTTTTCTCACAACCGTGACCCACAGCCCAGACCGATGCAGCCCCACCCCAGTCAGGAAGGTATCAGAACAAGTAGGAACCTATGGAGATGGAAGACTCTCCGTCGTTCCCATTGCTCCCACCTAATTATTTTCGGCGGTACCGGCCAATTCCCCTCAATAACACCGAAAAGAGGCAGGCTTTGCCAACCGAAAAACTGAAAGGGGCGTATACTACACAAATCCGGGCCAGAAGGCCAGGGACCCGACCCTTCAGCTTCGACCGCATGTTTCTCTGCCCCGATCAGAAGGCTTTCACCTCCA
Source organism: Rana temporaria (assembly GCF_905171775.1). Lineage (NCBI taxonomy): Eukaryota > Metazoa > Chordata > Amphibia > Anura > Ranidae > Rana > Rana temporaria. Next base: position 119,674,524 of record NC_053498.1, read on the forward strand.
CGCCAGCGGGTTCTGCATCTGACACCGCCATCCCTTTCCACCTCGCCGTGTACTAGGGACGGTTAACATAGCGCCACCTCCTGGCAACTGATAAGAACAGATACTACACTTGATCTTAGCCAAAAGGCAGAGAAGCGATATATATATATATATATATATATATATATATATATATATATATATATATATATTCTTTGTTGACCCCATGTTTTATACATATACATATTCTCTATAGTTTTATGATATACATATATTTAATATATCCTGGTTCTTATACACCCCAGTTTTTATATACATGTTCTTTTCTTTTTTTTCTTACACATCTTCTTTTATAGTATTTAATTCAGTTTTTCTACCTATGCCATCGTATTTGTTAGCTTGCTACTATGTTGGGCCTCACTGGGACCTGTAGCTCACCCTCAGGCCAATAGAAGGAGCAGTGGCTCCGAGCGCGTAGCCCAACCAGCCTTTGTTCTCCCTGTCTGACCCTCCTCCCAGAAGTGTACCTCGGAAGTAATCACGTGACCTGTCACGTGACCCGTGAGGCTGGAACAGGCTTCATCCTGATGGCCACAGGACAAGCCTGAAGACTCCACACATTCTGCTATCTTCACTTCTAAGCCGCCCATGGATCCGGGACTAGGACTGATGTTACAGATGAGCCTTCTTTCCTTACCTTCTTGTAAGTGTGTTTTGTACAATGTGTCATTAAAAGAACATCTTTAATACTGCACTTAGGTGGCGCTTCCTTTCTCTACCCCTCTTTTGTTTACCACAGAGTCAGCTCTCTGAGGACAGCAGCCGCCATTGAACAGCCACATCACCTGCATTTTTAACTGTAGCGCTACCCCCGAAGGAGCCGCTGGTTGATTTTGGGATCGGCCTACTAAGTTACCCTGGCGTTGTCTAGGGGTGTAGTTGTGAGAACAGCGGTAGTGAGCGAAGGTCCAGACAGCCAATAAAGGGTTTTTTAATGCTTTATTGTCCAGGCCAAACACTGCCAACATCAACATAAATTGGAAAGGTCAAGGTTGATGAAGGAAAAAAAGAGAACCTTGCGGTATCAGGCCTGGATATCAAATGGAGCAGTCAGCACTGCTCTGTATAGTACCAATTTTGTGTCTCGTCGCCACTCTACTTGGAGTGGGTAAAGTGCCCCCGGACAGACCCTTATGATAGGCCTGGCAGCCGAAGCGTCACTCTGAACTAGCTGGGAGGAACAGGTCTCTCTCACAGACCCGGCTCTAGGGCCTCTGCCAAAGGCCAATTTCAATAAAGGACTTAGGTGAATAAAGAGAGCGAATCCTCCCAGTAAACTTTTCCTATATAGGCCCCCGGATGACAGCAATCATACCTGTCAGTGGTCCGGACACCCGATCCCAGATTGGGATTTTCTCAACAGGTCCAGGAACCCAGTTAAGACCCGGAGTACACAGAGTCAGGCAGGCACAGCTGCAGTGCACGCCAGAGGTGTTCACCGGCTAAAAAAAAATCATAATCATAAGGGAGCCATCACTTTCGTCACCCTTGGGATAGTGTCACCCCTCTGGCGGGTGTCACGCAGGTGCGGACCGCACCCAACTAGCAACGCCATTGGGCTGCGGGCATCATCCTGGTATAACCCCCGAAAGCCAAGGACACATATATGCGTATACTCGGCGGGAAGGGGATAAACAAAATGTGATTGATTTCAAGACTTTATGATGTGAACAATACGATACGTTTTCAAGTCACTTATATATCGTAATTTCCTGGTCACTGCACTGTCACTGTGTATAAGTTTATTGTTATGTACATGTCCAATTTCTTTGTTCAATAAAACTTCATGGAACCAAATTTATTCCCATTCCTTGAATGGCCTATACAAGTAATAATGCTGCATAATTTTCAAAACATGTTATAGTTGATGTATATATCATAGGATTTGTGTGAATAATATTTATTGTTAGACATGTGCGTTCCCGTTCGTAACGAATGGATTTTCGTACGAATTCGTATCAATTCGAACATCCGAAAAGCTGAAAGAACCAAAATACGAAAATTACGGAATTACGAATAAGCAAAATAACGAACAAGCAAAAATACGAACGTATGGTTGGACAATCTTACTAAAATACGAAACACCGAAAAAGCAAAAGAACGAAAATGACATCTATAACGAACGATTTGCATTCCGTATTTTAAATCCTTTGTCTGTTCGTATTTTCATTTGTGTGTTTTGTAAATCCGTTTCTTTGTCTGTTCGTAAATTTGTGTACTTGGCAGTGTAGTTAGTGAGTGATTACTTAATATCTTAGCCAATCAGCTTATCTCTCTTTTGAGTCACATTGTACAGTGTAAAGCCTCGTATACACGATCGGACTTCAAACAAACTTTGACGTGGATTTTTGTCTGAAGGTAGTTGGCCGGACTCTTGAAACCGAAAAAGTTTGTCTGATGGAGCGTACACACGGTCGGATTTTTTGGAAAACCCTTCATTTTGACGTTTGTTGGCAAAAAGTCCGGGGCTTAAGAGAAAGTCTATCTTAATATGGATTATCCGCGTGTTGCTATGTATTTACGAAAGTACAAAATTACGAATCCATTAAACGAAAATTATTATCTAACAAAATTACGAATTTCGAATCAACAAAAATAAATTAGACAGAATTACAAATCATTCAGTATAAACGAAAATAAAACTGTTACGAAAATACGAACGGGTCCGAATAGGAAAACTTGCGTCTTACGAAATTACGAAACCTTACGGATCTACGGAACGAGATGAAACGGAACAAAAAAATACGAACATTTTTGTTGTGCACATGTCTATTTATTGTATAATTACTGTAGGCAGGACAGTGTGCTGACAATGTATCATGGCATTAAGGTGAAAAACATCTGATGCTGCCCCCCCCGAGCCACCCGTTATACTTACCTGACCCCTCTTCGCCGCTCAGCCTGGCCGCTGATTGGCTAGAGCAGATAGATTGAGAGCAGCGCAGCCATTGGCTGGCGCTGCTGTCAATCACATGCAGTGACGCAGCGCGCCGAGGGGCGTGGCCGAGTGATACGGTGAGCGGCTATGGCCGCTCGCTGAATCACGGGAGCGCGCCCGCAATTAGTGACCACCATGCGAGCTCTCGCATGACTGTGGTGACTAATTGCGTGGAGGACCAGAGACAGCCGCCGAGGGACCCCAGAAGACATGGATCGGGGGCACTCTGTGCAAAACGAACTGCACAGTGGAGGTAAGTATATAACATGTTTGTTTAAAAAAAAAAATATTTTCCTTTAGTGACCCTTTAACTCTGTTCTTTATACAAGTGCATTGCATAGAGACTATACCACAGCTCTCCTAAAAAGTTGTTTTGGATCTTTTGCTGCAGTTGACAAAAAAGAAGACGTGTTAATTTACATGAGCTGTGATTCCAATATTGACCATCTCGACTCGGCGAAGAAAAAATTCAAAGAGATCATCATTGTCAAGCCTACGGACAGCCAAACCAGAAATTCTACAGAACTGGCAGGAAAGAGGTAAAGTATCTGACAGTTTTTTCAAAGTTAGGCTGAATGCCTGGTGTGATGATCCAGTAATGTTGGGAGAGGACCCAGAGGCGTACTCAGTAGGGGACGGGGCGCCCCGCGTACCACACACTGGGGGGTGTCAGGCCGGCAACCCCCTCCGTGATTGAAGCGGTGGCAGCTCCGCGGGTTTAGGCAGTGGCACAGTGACAGGCACAGGCAGTGAGAGGCGAGCTATAGTGGTGAGTGGCAATGCAAGGGGGAGAGGTGCAGGGGGGTTCAGGGTGACACTGCTGCACCTACCATCCCCTCCTCTCACGGCCGCAGGCTGTCTGTCTGTGCGATCCCGGATGTAACACAGGCACAGCCGAGCAGAGTGAAGCCGCCTCCCCCACCTTTCTGTTAATGTGTAAACAGGGGGAGGGGACCTGCTGAGCATGTGCCGTCCCACTGATCTGAGATACTGAATGGGGGGTCTGCACTGAACGGGGGACTACACTGAAGGGGGGGGCTACACTGAAAGGGGGTGTAAGATGTAGGGGAGATACATGTCATTTTTATTAGTGTCTTCTTCCTAGGCGTTTCATTCCCAATATTCAAGAATTATGCCGCGTACACACGACCGTTTTTCGGGTTGTTAAAAAAACTTTTTTTTTTTATGTCATTAAAAGCGATCGTGTGTGGGCTCCAGAGCATTTTTCACGATGTAAAAAATGGGCATTACAAATTTAGAACATGCTCTAATTTTTCAGTACGTTTTTAACGTTGTTAAAAATAGTCGTGTATGGGCTTTAACGGCGTAAAAAAAAAACACGCATGCTCAGAAGCAAGTTATGAGATGGGAGCGCTCGTTCTAGTAAAACTACCGTTCATAATGGAGTAAGCACATTCATCACGCTGTAACAGACTGAAAAGTGCGAATCGTCTTTTACTAACACAAAATTAGCAAAAGCAGCCCAAAGGGTGGCGCCATCCAAATTGAACTTCCCCTTTATAGTGCCGTCGTACGTGTTGTACGTCACCTCACTTTGCTAGAGCATTTTTTTTCACGATCGTGTGTAGGCAAGGCCGTTTTAACGATTGGGTTGAAAAAAACTTAGTTTTTTCTAGACCATTAAAAATGTAATTTTTTACAACCCAAAAAACGGTCGTGTGTACGCGGCATAAGGCTATCGTCAAAAGTGTGAGTTTATTCTTCAAGAAAGACAAGCGGAAGACAATGCTTACATAATGACAGCTGGTAACACATGGTAAGATGGTTGCTTCAGAAGGAGGAATGAGGTATCGGGTCACTTCCCCCGACCTTCCATAGTGAAGGGTCACTTCCCCGCTATCTTCCTCCCTCATGTTCAACTGTGAGGCATTATTATACTGTTTGAAAAGCCAAGCTAAGCATAATTACATTTAGCATCACTCCAAGGAAGGTAGCACTAACTGTCCACAGAAGTAACACCCACTTGTGTATATTAAGTAACATAACTCCACCCATTGTCCTGACATACTTCAGAAATAGATGTTACATACACAGCAAATGACCCTTCTCTTGTCCTCAGCAACCTGCAAAATTAACATGTTTTAATAAAGATTGAAGAAACTTATCACTTAAAATAGTAATAACCTCAAAATCTAACAGGGGGGGCTGCACTGAAGGGGGGCGTCTGCACTGAAGGGGGGCGTCTGCTCTGAAGGGCGGTCTACACTGAAGGGGGAGCTACACTGAAGGGGGAGCTACACTGAAGGGGGAGCTACACTGAAGGGGGCGCTACACTGAAGGGGGCGCGTCTGCATTGAACAGGGGTTACACTGAAAAGGGTCTGCACTGAACAGGGGGCTACACTGAACAGGGGGCTACACTGAAGGGGGTGTAATGTAAAGTGTCCAGAGATGCAGGGTGCTGTGTAATGTAAAGGGACCCAGAGATACAGGGTACTGTGTAATGTAAAGGGGTGAAGGGGGCTGTGTAATGTGAAGGGGGGCTACACTGAAGGGGGGCGTCTGCACTGAACAGGGGGGCTACACTGAAGGGGGCATCTGCACTGAACGGGAGGGCCTAACTGAAGGGGGGTCTGCACTGAACAGGGGGGGCTACACTGAACAGGGGGCTACACTGAACAGGGTGTCTGCACTGAAAGGGGGGTCTGTGTAACATGCAGGGGGTCCAGAGCTTCAGGGTGCTGTGTAATATAAAGGGGTCCAGAGATGCAGGGTTATATGTAAAGGGGTCCAGAGATGCAGGGTTATGTGTAATGTAAAGGGGTCCAGAGATGCAGGGTGATGTGCAATGAAAAGGGGCCCAGAGGCGCAGGAGGCTGTGTAATTTAAAGGGGCCCACAGGTGCAGGGTGCTGTGTAATGTAAAGGGATGCAGGGGGCTGTTCAATGTAAAGGGATCCAGAGGTACAGGGGGCTGTGTAATGTAAAGGGTCCCAGAGGTGCAGGGTGCTATGTAATGTAAAGGGGCCCAGAGATGCAGGGTGTTGTGTAATGTAAAGGGGCCCAAAGATGCAGGGTGCTGTTTAATGTAAAGGGGTGCAAGGGGCTGTATAAAGTAAAGGGATCCAGAGGTACAGGGGGCTGTGTAGCATAAAAGGGTCTAGAGGTGCAGGGGGCTTTGTAATGTAAAGGGTTGCCGTGTAGTACTGTGATCCCCAGCATAAGGGGTAGAGGGGAGGGGAGGAAATGGTAAAGAAGGGGAGAAGAGCGGGTAGAGAAAGGAACAGAGTATAGGTGAGGACAGGAGAGAATGAGAGAGGAGGTGAGGAGAAGGCCGAGAACAGGAGAGCTGAAGAGGGAGAAAGGGAGGAGAGGGAGAGAGGAGGTGATGAGTCAAGAGGAGAAGAGAAAAGAGTGTAGGGGAAGAGAGAGGAGAGTCAGGGTGTTTTCTGAATACAGTGTGCCTGTATGCAAGATAATCAGTTGGACCACCATGAGCTCACAACACTTCAGAGCCATGCCACACTCCACCCACCTACACATATGTATGAGAAAAAAAAACTGTGCAACAAAGTGGTGGGTACCATGCCAATTAGTGGGTGTGGCCAGAAGGGTTTTAAAGGGCATGGCTAAATAAAACCTGAGTCTAACAGATACATAGAGTACAACAGAAGCTCTTCCATCACAAATGCTTTTTAGCCCACCTAAAGAAAAACTTTAAAAAATTGTCCGTGAATCAGTGACTGCTTGTTAACCAGCAACTGACAAAAAAAAACACATTGGCCAAAAGTATTGATTAGCTGACTCTCAAAATATCCCCCCCCCCCCCAGCATTGGTGGTCAGAGGCTGGCTGCAACAATAACCCCCCCATACACCCCCACCCCCTCCAGTACAGGTGCTTAGTAGTGGTGTCTGCACCCACCTCTCTGATAGCATTTAACTGTGTGCTGGAGAGGCTTCTTTTAGTAACAGGTGCCAAAAATGCAGATGTTGAATGTGACATGGGATGTACTTCTTCCTTCCAGTGACCGACCTGAGGGAAAGGAAACTGAAGATGGAGATGAGGAAGCAATTATACGTAATGTAAATGTGGATCTCAAAAAGGAAAATCTCACAGATCTACCAGAAGCCACGGTCACAGTGGTCTGGATTGCTCTGGAACTCGTGAGCGATGACATGGAAGAATTGGATGAAAACCTCGAGAAATTGGCAAATAATTTGAAACCTGACGGTCGCCTGGTAATGTTCGGAGCATTAAATTGTACATTCTATAAGGCTGGGGGAGAGAAGTTTCATGTTGTAAAGTATAATGAAGATGACTTGAAAAATATGCTCACTAAGAAGGGGTTTGCTATCACTGATATGGAGTTTTTCAAAAAAAAGGAAAAGTCTGATCTGATGGATAATGATTCAGTTGTGTACTGTACGGCTCAAAAAGGTCAGAACAGTTAGACTCCATGCACACCAATATGTTAGAAATTGACATGCATGTGTTTAATCAGACAGCATAATGAGCTTTTAATGCAATTTTAATGCATAATGTTAAAATGTAACGCAAGGCAAAATATCAGCTATGTGCGATTTGAATGCGTTATACATGCAATTTCTTCCTGGTAAATGCACCATGTGACTTTGAAACAAGCACTAATTAAAATGTATATTGAGTTTGTTTTTAGTGCATTTTCAGTGCATTTTCCATGTGTTGCCATCGACTATAATATAGTGTGTGTTTTTTATCAAAACCTCACAAAAGATGTAGTAAGCAGAAGTTGTCAAAAATATAACACACTGCGCTCTAACACAATACATTGATGTGAACATCTTTGCAGATTATCATGGCAACTAGAGTTTTCAATACGCTTTTTGTCCACTATAGATTATTAGTAATAGCTAGGCAGGCTGCCAGAGATACAGAAATGTGTTTGCTTTTATGATTGATTTTTGAGCTAAGAAAGGAATAAAAATCTAAATATTCTGATTCCAGAACTTTTATTTGTGGTGCTATTAGACATTAACTCACCCACTATTTAACCCTTTATTAACACTCAGTAACTTACATTTTCATTATTCCTTCCTTCTCTTCACTTTTCTTGATTTTTTTTTTTTTCATGATTAAAATTTTACTGCTCCAAAAAACTTTATGAAACAAAACATTTTTTTACTGCTCCAATATAAAACTGTTCTATTTTTTCAATTTTGCATATTTATTTTTGTAGTTCCACCTCACATGAATACCTAAAACACGTTTAAAAAAAAAAAAAAAAAGTGTATTCATTTGTAAAAAGCATCTTGCCTTGTTCTAGAAACATAACATGACAGAGGACCTTGTCCTGACACTACATGCATTTGTTTGCTACAAACTGGTTTATATTCCCTCAGTCATAAGGTCAATTCTTGACTGCTGAGAAGCATAGGCTCAATTATGACCAACTTATAAACCAATACTTTTCCCCAGAAAAAGAAGAAAAAGGCGGGTACCAATAGGACTGAGGGACTATTACTCGGTGCAAATAGTGATTTAAGAGCCAGGAAATATAAAAAATATAAAAATATTTTATTTAGACAATTAAAGGGTCACTAAAGGAATTTTTTTTTTTAGCTAAATAGCTTCCTTTACCTTGCTGCAGTCCTGGTTTCATGTCCTCATTGTTCGTTTTTGCTTTCATGTTGCTGTAAATCCTCTCTGTTCTGGACACTTCCTGGTTGCCTGTTTCCTGATAACCACAGTGCTGGGAGATTTCTCACGGTGGTCACTAATGTGATTATTGTGTGTAAAACGAAACTGGATTGGTGCTGAGGAGTTTTAGACAAAGTATCACTGCTCTCTATTGGCTGACTGCCCTCTAGTGGCTCTCTGTACATCAGAGAACCAGCAAACAACAGCAAAAACGAAACTACACTGCAGGCACATTATATGATTGTTTTTTTATCTATTTTTAATCATTTTTAAAAGGAATCAGTTAACTATTATGTCTCTATGCCCTGTAAACTGTCATTTCAGCGAAAAATTTTTTTTCCTTTAGTGACCCTTTAAATAACATCAATTACGATAAATAGGCGAGATCCCCATTATATGGTACATAGAAGATCAATGAAGCATTGGCTTGTTAATGTGCTCTACATGTTTCGCTTGATAGGAGCTTCTTCAGAAGAGTTATAAGCAATGCTGGGTATCAAAAGAAATACACATAATTAATTGACTGTAAAAATTACATAAGAATCAATGCAAGAATTCAATGCATAAAGTTGATCACAGAGTATACAGGGAAATATTATTTTAACATGATTTGAGGCAGAAGGTGTATGTTCAATAATTACAGAAACAGCGCAGATTTAACTTACCAAAGAAAAATGAATGAAATAACAAATGTATAGAAAACCAGCATAGCATAACCGGACAGCCGCCGTGCAGGTGAAAATCAGAGCCTCAAGGGGCACTACCGGACCAAAGCAGGGCCATAGCCAAAACAAACCTAATAAAAATGTATAAAAGAAAGATATATGTATACATAATGAATATACCGTATTTATCGCGGTATAACGCGCTCCCGCGTATACCGCGCACCCCTAAAGTGACCCCCAATCCTGTGGAAAAAAAGTTATTTTTGTACTTACAGTTTTGGTGTCTTGCGCGGCGTCCATCGGCGGCCTCGTCGGGTCCGGCGTCCTTCTGCGGCTTCGGGTGTCCCTCTGCGGCTTCGGGTGTCCTTCTGCGGCGGGTCCGGTGTCCTCTTCGGCGGGTCCGGTGTCCTCTTCGGCGGGTCCGGTGTCCTCTTCGGCGGGTCCGGCGTCCTTCTGCGGCGTCCTCACGTCATCCCCGCTCGTTTCCCGCGCCGAGTTTTGAATACTGCGCCAGCATATACCGAGCGCAGTACACTCGGGCAGGCTCGGCAACTGTCGCGCTCACGTCCAGGAGGTGACCACGGAAGAAGCCGAGACTGGCCGAATATTCCCGAGTGTACTGCGCTCGGTATATGTCGGCGCAGTATTCAAAACTCGGCGCGGGAAATCAGGTATCGGCGTATATCGCGCACCCACGATTTTGCCCTGATTTTCAGGGCAAAAAAGTGCGCGATATACGCCGATAAATACGGTACATCTATATGTATAGTTAATAAGTATCTGAAGATTCATTGGAGTTTTTGAAAACAGTATGTGGGTATAAATACCTGGCTGTTCGAAATCCTTGCGTGGAACCAATCAGAATTGACCCAAAGAAATATAAAGTTAATGGGCGAAAAAGACTGATGCAAAATTTGCCTGCAGTCAAAATTTACATATAGAGTGGCCAAAGAGCCTAGGAGCTATATGAAAAGAGAAAAATGAAAAAATAATTATAACAAAGGTACAAATGAATAAAAAAGGGAGAGATAGAAAAAACGTCAGCCAATGAGGCTGGGATCCAAGTTACCTGGATAGGTGTGCATACAACGCACAACGAGTGGCTGGATAGATAGGACGGACTGGCCGTATTGTAAGTATGTCCTGGTATGCAGAGTGCGGCTCCGTAATACTCCCCCCCCCCCCCCAAAAAAGACACAGAAGCTGATTACGTTTTAAAATACGGCAAGGCCACAGCTTTTTTTTTGAAAATTCACAGTTTTATTCGTGATATGCTTCTCCTCCGGCCGTGGCCTGAGCGCGTAATCCCCCGTCCACTATGCCTCCTGGGAGATGTTTGTCATCAATCCCAGAAGGCAATAATCGACCGTAGCACCTGGTGTGCTGATACTTTGCTAAGCACAGATTTGCCTAAGCCACACCCTCCCGTTTTTCTTATTGGCCAGTCATGTCTAGAGGGGCTGCTGATTTCCTCCCTGTTACCATGGAGCAGGACGCTAGTGAAGAGGGAGAAAGAAAGAAGCGGTAAGAAACCAACTCAGCTTCTCAACTTATGGCAGTATATGTTGGGCGATCAGCGGCACCCCCCCCCCCCCCCTGCACCCGCTTCTCAATGTCTATTGTCTTTTACGTTGGGTGGGCGATCGGCGCCCCCTGCTTCTCAAGTTATAGTGCGATGGCAGTGTCTTTTATGTTGGGCGATCGGCGGCAACCCCTCCCACTTCTCAACACTTATAGTGTGCGATGGCAGTGTCTTTTATATTCGGCGATCGGCGGCACCCCCGCTTATCTACTGATTGGTTTACTTTCTATTTATATTGATTGTCATTTACTTTCAGCGATCAGCGGCACCCCTCCCCTTTAGCAACTTTTAATGTGCGATGTCAGTGTCATTTATATTAGGTATATTTGGCGATCGGCAGCAAGTCCGCCCCCCCCCCGCTTATCACCTTTGACCTGGCAATGTCATTTACTTTCAGCGATCGGCGGCATGAACTTTTATAAGTTGTCATTGTCATATATAAGCGATCGATGGCACCCCCCCCCCCGCTTATGAACCTTTAATGGGTAATGGGCGATGTCATTGATTGTCATTTACTTTCAGAGATCGGAACCCCCCCCCCCTGCTTATCAACTTTTAATGTGCGATGTCAGTGTCATTTATATTCGGAGATCGACGCCAAGCCCCCTTGCTTATGACCTTTGAATGGGTGTTGTCATTGTCATATATATTCTGTGACCTGCGGCAACATACCCCCCCCCCACCCCGCTTATGAACTTTTAATGGGCGACGCCATTGATTGTCATTTACTTTCAGCGATCGGCGGGAAGAAACCCCCCCTGCTTATCAACTTTGAACAGACAATGTCATTGTCATATATTCTGCGATCGGCGGCACCCCCCCTATGAACTTTTATCACCAGCAGACCATCCCCCCCAGCTTATTAACTTTTAATGGGCACTGTCATTTATATTCGGCGACCGGTGACACTTTCCCCCCGCTTATCAACTTTGGGGTAGATTCACGTATGTCCGCGCAATGATACGGCGGCGCAGCGTATCGTATTTACGCTACACCGCCGTAACTTACAGGAGCAAGTGCTGTATTCACAAAGCACTTGCTCCATAAGTTGCGGCGGCGTAGCGTAAAAGGGGCGTAAGCGAGCGTAATTTAAATGTGGAAGGGGGGGCGTGTTTTATGTTAATTTATGATGACCTGACGTGATTGACGTTTTGTACGGACGGCACATGCGCCGTCAGTGTACATATCCCAGTGTGCATTGCTTCCAAGTACGGTGCAACGACGTATTGGTTTCGACGTGAACGTAAATTACGTCCAGCCCTATTCACGAACGACTTACACAAACAATGTAAAAAATTCAAATTTCGAAGCGGGAACGACGTCCATACTTAACATTGGCTGCGCCTCCTAATAGCAGGAGCAACGTTACGCCGAAAAAGCCTTAACGCAAACGACGTAAAAAACGTGAATCTACCCCTTTGAATGGGCAATGTCATTGTCATATATATTCTGCGATCGGTGGCACCCCCCCACTTATAAACTTTTAATGGCCGATGTCATTGTCATTTACTTTCATCGATCGGCGCCCCCCCGCCCTCGCTTAACAAATTTTAATGGGCGATGTCATTGTTATTTACTTTCATTGTCATTACTTCCCATCCCCCCCCCCTGCTTAACATTAAATGGGTAATTTTAGGAGAGGTTTGCATAAGGGGCGGCAACTTCCTCTGCCGTTGCTATGGAGACCTGACCTGAAACCTATTACACTGCTTGTGTAGCACTGAGCATGTGCGAGACCTGCATAGCTGAAATCCAGGAATAGATACAGTCTGGCTTCAGATGCCCACACTTAAGATGGCCATGGTCTAATGCTAGTTTATAAACTTTCAAAATGCTGTAATAACCTAACAAAATGGACCTTAGTTTGCAGACTAACTTTACTAGAATACATTAAGCTTGTGTATTATAGGAGTATTTTTATTTAAAAAGTGTAATTTCAGCCGGACCACTTTAATGAACTTTTCAAAAGTACAACTTTCAAAATGTACCAAACAATGCCAATCACAGTATACCACGAGCACCCATAAATATAAACTCATATAGTCTAAGAGGCCTGTCCTTACCATCAGTGCCAGACAGGCATTAGACTGATCCCAGAAGTTCACTTGAGGGCATAGCCTATTAAAGGGGAGTTCCAGCCATTTGTGTGTTTATTAAAAGTCAGCAGCAACAAAAAGTGTAGCTGCTGGCTTTTAATAAACAGGCACTTACCTGCTCCAGCGCTCCAGCGACGCGCCGGCCGGGGCTCCGCTCCTCTCCCCCCCTCCCCGGCCGGCGTCTTCATCTTCAGTGTGGGCACCCGGCCGTGACAGCTTTCGGCTTCACGGCCGGGCACCCACTGCGCATGCGCGAGCGCGAGCGGCGCGGCACTGCGCATGCGCGAGCGGCGCGGCCCGGCGCCGCGCCGTGTAATTGGCCAGGAGATCGCCTAGGACCTGTGACGTGTCCTAGGCGATCGCCAACAGCAGCCACTTCCTGAAGGCGACTAAGCTTAGTCGCCTACAGGAAGGAGGAAGTGGGACAGGAAGTCCCACTCGTGCTGAAGCCCCCACTCCCCCCCCAAAAAAATTACATGCCAAATGTGGCATGTAAGGGGGAGAGGAGTGGGTTAAGAGGAAGTTCCAAATTTGGGTGGAACTCCTCTTTAAGCAACATCAATTGTTGGTAAGGTTAAAACTGCCACGCGCAAGTCAGTGGTACACTGACGAGCACCCCACCGCAGCCAGCACCTGCTCAAAACCAAATTGTAGACCAAGATTCACATATGTAGTCCAATCATTTAAATTATAAATTCTCAAGGGGGGTTTATACCGTGCTATAAGTGAATGATCTCTGAAGAAAAAGTTGCGACACCTGCAAACATGAGATACTCATGTATAGAAAATGTAATGTGGGGGGAGAAGGTCGCGCTAATGTTAAACTGTGTAGTGAACCAATAAATGAATATATAGTATAAACAAACTAATTATTCATATACAATTGCATAAAACAAATGTGCTGCCCAAGGGGCATAGATTTGTTATATATAATACTGTTTCTCCTAACCATTTTCTATGGATGTTATGTTTTGTTTACATGCTGCCATCTAGTGACCTTTTGTGGTAATGCACAGTTTCTGTATTTTTTTTGTCTGATCTATTACACACTTCCTTTCTGTGTAATGCTCCACCCCTTTTTCCTGATTTTCTTCTTCCTCTGTCATGGCTGAAGCTACAGGCCACATGTAACAAGGGCACGGGTATTCTGCATAAGTAAGCGTCGGACAGTATCATCGTTTGACCACACAATACTACAACCTGTTCATCTGCTGTAACCTGTCATCTGATGTATTCTGATGTTTGGATTAAAGCAACTTCTGTGAATAGAATCGGTATTGGTGAGTTTAAGCTATCTGATAAGGATTGACCTCAGTGATTATATCTGCTTATACAGGCCAGGCATAGAGGTCTCACAAGGGATAAATCGCTTCACAACAATCAGAGTCAGAATAGTCAAAAGATGTCTTCCTACAGCTTGCTGTGTATATGTGTGCATTATATGCAATCAAGCTTAGTCAAAAGATGTATAGAATCCTACAGCCTGCTGTGTATATGCGTGTGCCTTATCTGCAATCAAGCTCAGCGCCATCCGCCATCTTGTGAAAGCACATGGTCGTACAAGCTTACTGCACCTCATGTGAGTGTTAAAAACAGTTTCTCTATACTGAACTGATAAAAAAAAAACTTCACCCTTTACAACCACTTTAATATAAGGCATCTACTCCAAATGTCTCAGACTTCTTGCTCAGCTTGTAAACAGGTGTGTCTTGAATATTAATCGCTATTTATAAAACAACATATACAAATATTAATTTCATCTATTCCCATGGACTGCTGGGAATGTTCACATAATTATGCCACATACAGTAATTGTCATCTGACTGGTCTGGCAGCCAATCCCACCTAGAAAAATTGCCTAATAGCACAGGAAGGCACGTTATCTGGCAGTTGTTTCCCACAATCCAGTAAGGTGTTCTCAAAAACAGCTCAGGCATGCCAATTTTTTTTTATATGCACATTTTATTTATAATGTCCATAAACAACCGAATCTCAACAGGGGTCATGTGTAGATATAATGTTGATGTCATATCTACACAGTAGTTGCTTCTCCTGAATAGCAGCAGTGGGTCTTTGAGCAGTCTCAAACTCCAAGCCAGCTTGGCATGTCACAAAAAGGCTTATTATGCATATACATTTGTAATCCATGAATGTCTAGCTCTCAACACAAGTCTGTTATTAGTTGTAATACCGCTGGTATCATTTTGGTGAGGGACAGGCATGGACCATTTCTGCCTAAAGTGGCATTTTCTGCTGCAAGTGCGTGGTACTTTTAACACCGAAATATCTCACCATCCTTCTTATCTGCTCCGATACTTCAGGTAACCATTGAGTTCAGTCATTGTTTAACTGCTTTAGAACCGTCCCACGTACATTTGCTGTTAAGCACAAAATCGAATACCTGTACGCGATTCCTTTTTCCAGGGTCTGGGGTCAGCGCGATTCCAGAGACCCGTTCTCGCTGTGATTGGACACAGTTGGAGCCAATCAGCGGGTCTAGCAGACGCGATGTCTCCCGGCGGCCCGATGATAGTTCGTAGAGAGGCTGAACTGTGGTCTGCCTATGTAAACAATGCAGATCGCCATTCTGCTAGTAAGAAAGAGAGAGCTTGTGTTTCTGCTAAGCAGGAACACAGATCTCTGTCTTCTTACTGTTAAAGCACCCCCACACAGTTAGAAAGCACTCCCAGGGAACACATTTAACCCTTTGATCACCGATTATGTTAACCCCTTCCCTGACAGTTTTGTTAGTACAGTGTCAGTGGATTTTTTTTAGCACTGATCACTGTATTGGTATCACTGGTCCCCAAATGTCACTTAGTCTCTGATGTGTCCGCCATAATGCTGCAGTCCTGCTAAAACTCGCTGATCGCTGAAATTACTAATAAAAAATAAATAAATAAATAATTACATAAATCTATCCCATGGTTTGTAGCAGGGCTGTGGAGTCGGAGTCGGAGTCGAGGAGTCGGAGTCGGGGGAAATTTTGGGTACCTGGAGTCGGAGTCGGAAAACAATGCACCGACTCCGACTCCGACTCCTACTAAATTTAGATTGGAATAAAAAAAAAAAATAAAGCAAGTTTAAATGTCCCAATTCACAAAAAGTTATAATTAATGACTTCTCTACTGTAAGAATAAAGACCAATGCATGCAGTGCCTCACGTAACCACAAAACAAACAGGTTAAGTGACCGTGAAGAAGCATGCTTTTCATGTGCTTCACTATATGGCACGCAACGCACAATTAGGAGCTGCAATACTTATACTTTCCATAGTGTTGTGTTCTGCTTTTACAGGGAACGCAGCGTCCATGTGTAACCTAGCCTCTCACTGATAAGGGATTAAATAAATATGTTTTTTGCAGGACTAGAGAGTGAGACACTTGTATAAGTGAAGGGAATGGAGGGCCAATAGTTCAAGACTGAAGCTGTAAACCATTGGAAAAACTGCTGTCATTTAGCTAAGGCTATAAAAACTTGTAAACTCCGATTGTTAGCTTAAACTTTAAACATGACTATGGGATTCTCCTAGCAAAATCATGTTTTAGAATAAATGCCCCTTCCTGGATCCTCCCACTGCCCTATGTTTTGTTTTTGTTCTAAAACAACCAAATAATGTGGTTTGTATTTTTGAACTGGTAAAGATCCTGTTCCTGATGTTTATGCCTGCTGCTACTATCCAGACACTTGATTGATTAAAGCGGGAGTTCACCCATAAAACAATTTTTCCCCTTAGATGGATGCTAGATGGATGCTCGTTTTGTCTAGGGGAATCGGCTAGTTGTTTTAAAATATGAGCTGTACTTACCGTTTTCGAGCTGCATCTTCTTCCGTCGCTTCCGGGTATGGGTCTTCAGGAGCGGGCGTTCCTTCTTGATTGACAGTCTTCCGAGAGGCTTCCGACGGTCGCATCCATCGCGTCACTAGTAGCCGAAAGAAGCCGAACGACGGTGCGGCTCTATACTGCGCCTGAGCACCGACGTTTGGCTTCTTTCGGAAAATCATGACGCGATGGATGCGACCGTCGGAAGCCTCTCGGAAGACTGTCAATCAAGAAGGAACGCCCAGTCCCGCAGCCCATACCCGGAAGCGGCGGAGAAGATGCATCTCGTAAACGGTAAGTACAGCTCATATTTTAAAACAACTAGCCGATTCCCCTAGACAAAACGAGCATGCATCTAAGGGTAAAAAGTGTTATGTACGGGTGAACCCCCGCTTTAATAAAAAAAAAATAATAAAACTTTGTTTTCATTGTGTTTGTCTTTTGCTTAAACTGTGCAATACAGTAGACTGTTGGCTTCCCAGCCAGTAGTCCTGTGGTAGGTTGCGTTTCTTTCCCTCAAGGAATGTATAAAATACATTTGCATATTAATACAGAGGAGTCGGAGTCGGAGTCGGAAGTACATAAAACTGAGGAGTCGGAGTCGGAGTCGGAACATTTATCTACCGACTCCACAGCCCTGGTTTGTAGATGCTTTAACTTTTGTGCTAACCAATCAATATATGCATATTCATATTTTTTTTTTTTTACCAAAAGCATGTAGCAGAATACATATTGGCCTAAACTGATGAAGAAATTTGATGTTTTTAATTTTTGTATTGGGTATGTTTTATAGCAGAAAGTATACCGCCGGAATTGCCGCGGGAATCGGCCGCTAGCGGTGCGGTATTAACCCCCGCTAGCGGCCGATAAAGCAGGGGTAAGTCTAGTCATGTTAGGTATGGACATCGGAAATGTCGGAACAGCGTCGTATTTTACGTCGTTTGCGTAAGTCGTCCGTGAATAGGGATGGGCGTATGTTACGTTCACGTCGACTAAACATTGAGCCGACATATCTTAGGGAGAAAATTCGACGTGATACTGAGCATGCGCACGCATGCGCCGTTCGTTAGGTGCGTCATTTATGTGGGGTCACGATTCATTACCATACAACACACCTCCTACCAGCCTAGTTTGAATTAGGCGGGCTTACGCCGGCCCATATACGCTACGCTGCCGTAACTTAGGACGCAAGTTGTTTCTGAATACGGTACCTGCCTCTCTAAGTTACGGCGGCGCAGTGTATATGAGATACGCTACGCCCGCCCAAACTTACGCGATTCTTTCTGAATCTGGCCCTGTATTTTTTACTTTTTGCTCTAATAAATATCCCCCAAAAAGATATAAAAAAACATTATTTTTCCTCAGTTTAGGCCGATACGTATTCTTCTACCTATTTTTGGTAAAAAAAATCGCAATAAGCGTTTAACGATTGGTTTGCGCAAAATTTATAGCGTTTAAAAAATAGGGGATAGTTTTATGGCATTTTTATTAATATTTTTTTTTTTACTACTAATGGCGATCAGCGATTTTTTTTCGTGACTGCGACATTATGGCGGACACATTGGACAATTTTGACACATTTTTGGGACCTGTATCCGGCAGGGGAGTTGCAAGCACTGATCTGCCCCCTTTTTAGCTGTTTTGGTTAAAGTTATACAGTAGTGATCGTCGCTTGTAACTCCCCCCAAATCCGCACCGATCACCGCTGACTGTCCCCCTCCATGTGGTCATCCCCCCTCCATCCTCTGTGCTGCCTTCCCCCTTGGTCCTCCGTGCTGCCTTCCCCCCTCTATCTTCCGTGCTGCATCCCCCCCTCTGTCCTCAGTGCTGCCTCCCCCCCCCTCCGTCCTCCGTGATGCCTTCCCCCCCTCCGTCCTCTGTCTTGCCTCCCCCCTCCGTTCTCTGTGCTGCCTCCCCCCCCCCCCTCTGTCTTCTGTGCTGCCTCCCCCCCCTCCATCCTACCTTCCCCCCCTCCGTCCAGCCTTCCCCCCTCCGTGCTGCCTTCCCCCCTCCGTGCTGCCTTACCACCCCTCTGTCCTGCCTCCTTCCCTCCTTGCTGCTCTCCCCCCTCAATTTGTCAGGACGGAGAGCGGAGGTAGGAGCCACTAAATCCGGCTCCTACCTTTTCAGAATGAACAGAGTCAGTGATCACTGACTCTGCCCATTCACATAACTGAAACATCGTAACGTGTGTTTTACGATGCTTCCGTTTTTTAATGGAGAGGAGCTTCTGTCCATTCATTTTAGCTGAGGCTGCTGAGAAAGGGACTGGGGAATCTGTGGCCTTAGTTCATTTTTCTGTCTTAAAGGGGAGATGTCAGAGGTCTGTTAAGACCCCTAATATCACACCAAAGACCCCCCAACAGGGCCGATTAAAAAAAGAAAAAAAATTGCAATAAATATATATATTTTTTATATATAAAAATTTTAATGAAAAAAAAAAACACATTGACAATCCACCCCCCCCCCCCCACTAAAAAAAAAAAATCTCTGTCACTGTCAAAAGTATCGTAGCCAGTGGCAGTGGAACTCGGCCTAGTCCTGCAGACTCCTTTATTTAAACTTTTCCCCCACCCACTTTTTTTTTTTTATTATTATTATTATTTCTTTCTGTTTTTTGATTCACTATTATATTTTCGAAACTCTCGTTATTAGCATGATATTTATTTGTACTAGACGAAATTCTAAATTAGGAATTTATTAATACAAGACGTTATTGTAATGCGAGTCGCTTTATAGCTTCTTGTATATATGTTATTAACTTTTTTTTTTTCAAAAATTGTATCAGTTAAATCTTCATTGGATTAGTATACTCTTGTATATGTGAGTTTCTCCCTTATGTATTGTATTTGTTATATGTTACTTGTACAATTTTCTTTGAATCACATAATAAAGATATTTTGACAAGGAAAAAAAGTATCGTACTTGTACTCGGTCTCAAAAAAGTGGTATCGGGACAACCCTAATTAAAATCACTGCTCCCAAAAAAACTTCAGTTTTTGAAACTTTTTTTTTTGCATTGATACGTGTCCCATGGGGCAGGACCCAGGTCCCCAAACACTTTTTAGGACAATAACTTGCATATTAGACTTTAAAATTAGCACTTTAGATTTCAAACATTCGAGTCCCATAGACTTTAACGGGGTTCTAAAGTTCCCACAAACTTTCGGTCTGTTCGCAGGTTCTGGTGTGAACCGAGCGGGGTGGTGTTCGGCTCATCACTATTGTCAGAGGAAGTGGCTAAGTCCCACTGTGTAAGTCGTTGGAGACACACAGCTTGGGACGATCTCTACCCATAGCCAGCGGCTGACTATGGTAGTCCCGCAGAAGAAGAGAAGGAGGAGCCAGGATCGCCGGATCCCAGAAGATGAGGATTGGGGCCTCACTGAGCAATACCACTGCACAGAGCATGTATGTGTTTTTAATTTAAAACATTTTTTTAGTTTAGTAACACTTTAAATAATGTAAGTTAGAACAGGGATGTTTCAGAAACTTTCACTCCCATTATGTTCTTGGACAATCAGCACATGCCTTTACACATTCTATGGTGATTGGATTAAGGTGACAGAGTTACCCATATGTCTCTAAATGCCAGGGTATGTTCCCAAAACTCATCTTCATCTATCCAAAGCAAAACGCACAAGACATTTTGGCTAAAGAAATGAAAACAAATCTCTTTTATGTAGATGTATGTAGTCATCTTTGGGGGTCACATGTTATGGTGATAACTGTCTATGAGAAGATCAACACTCTTCTACTCCCAAAAATAAATAAAAACTTTGGGCCAGATCCACAAAGAACTTACGGCGGCGTATCTATTGATACGCCGCGTAAGTTCTACGATGCCCCGTCGTATCTTTGTTTTGTATCCACAAAACAAGATACGACTGAATGTGGGCTCGATCCGACTGACGTACGTATTAGTACGCCGTCGGATCTTAGGTGCATATTTACGCTAGCCGCTAGGTGGCGCTTCCGTTGATTTCAAATTAGCTAGATATGCTGATCCTCAAACGTACGTCCGCCGTCGTATCTCTCAGAGTATCTATGCGACTGATTCATAGAATCAGTTACACATAGATAGCCCTTAGATCCGACAGGTGTAATTGTTTTACACTGTCGGATCTTAGGATGCAGTACCGCGGCCGCCACTGGGGGGAGTTCGCGTCGTAAACCAGCGTCGGGTATGCAAATTAGTAGTTACGGCGATCCACGACGGTTTTTCGCGTTCGCTACGTCGCTGCTAGTCTAGTTTCCCGTCGCAAAGTTAGTCGTCGTTTTAGGTGCCCTAACTTTACACAGCACACATATGTGCTGTATAAAGTATGGCCGTCTTTCCCGCGTCGAAATTTAAAAATGTTTCCTTCTTGCGTAAGACGTCCGGGAATACGGAAGTACGCTACGCACGTCGTCGTTCGAAAAAATGACGTCACTTCGCGCAAAGCACGGCGGGAAATTCAAAAGGGAGCATGCGCAGTAGGTCCGGCGCGGGAGCGCGCCTAATTTAAATGGCACACGCCCCTTTGAATTACGCGGGCTTACGCCGGCGTAAGTTTTCTCACAAGTGCTTTGTGAATCAGGCACGCGGCACGCGATGAAAACTTGCGGCGGTGTAACGTATCTACGATACGTTACGCCGCCGCGATTCTACGTGAATCTGGCCCTATGGTTCTACCCTCCGTATGTCCTCAAGTGTAGTAGAATGACAATAAAACTTGACCTGACCTGACCTGACTGGAATGAATATCACTCACAAGCAGCAGCTCATTGTTTTTTTTAAAGATACAGAGGTGTGGCACGGGTGTTATATGCTTTTAACATATATATTCACTAATCATTGCACAATGATATGAAAGTATTGTTAGTACACAGTGTCACAATGTACTAATATTTGTTGATGTTGTGATGAAGTCATAATAACATTTAAAAAGCTTAATGTATCCCACACATCAGAAGAGAGGAGACACACTGGAAGATTGCTGTAGTGGAGATAACAATATTACAGGATGGCGCACGGCTCCCACTCCCAGAATTCCAGAGAAATGCCCTTTACTCCAGAGGAGGTAAAGAATTATAAGGAGAGATTTTCCAAAGCGATTTCCTCAGGTAGGTAAAGCTCTTTTTCAATATTAAATACTTTTTAGGAAGTATATATTAGGAGAAATTAAGCATGGATTATTCATTTGCAGAATGGTCTTGTACAAGTGAAGAAAGGACTGAAACAAAAGATCAGATAAACAAAGAAAGGAGAATCGCACTTTATGAAAACCTATAGATTTTATAACTTGCTATTGGAGAAGAATATGAATAAGAATGCTAAACATTAGCAAGAGATCATACACACTAAATGTATTAAAAGGCCAATCAATCCAGCTATAGGGGATGCTGGATGTCTGATTTACCCCCGACAATGAGATCTCCCTGCCATGATTCCCAGACTGGTTATGTGCTCCTAGAAGTTTTGGATGCCCCTACCCACCTTTGTGTGATCCAGCTCTTCCTATTGTATTCTCTATAATATAAAACAAATCAGGGAAGTTGAGAACCCCTCATAGTAGGCATAGCAGGTGTACAGACTCGAGACTACTCACAGAGACAGGGGAAGACCCTAATATTGGGCACAGAGTTGGGACCTAAGCATTGAGATCTCATTAATAGAATCCTGAAAATATAGAAGAAGCAGGTAGGTGGTTCACCTCTCCCACACCTACCAACAAATGAAATATCAGCTTTGAATGATTTGAGCCTTTAACCAATTAAAGCGGTGGTTCCCCCTAAAACACATTTCTAACAATAGATTCGTAAAAGACAAGTTACACTGCGGGTAGGCTGGCTTTTTTTTTTTTTTTTCGTACATACCAACATCTCGGCGTCTCGTCCCTTGGCGGTGGGCGTTCCTATTTGATTGACGTTCCTCGGACGGGCAAATACGTGACGTCACGACTAGAGTCGGCTCTATACGGCACCTGCGCAGCGACGTTCGGCTTCTTTCGGAAAGTCGTGACGTCACGTATGCGCCCGTCCGAGGAACGTCAATCAAATAGGAACGCCCACTGACAAGGGACGAGACGCCGAGATGTCGGTATGTAAAAAAAAAAAAAAAAAAAGCCCGCCTACCCGCAGTGTAACGGGTCTTACGAATCTATTGTTAGAAATGTGTTTTAGGGGGAACCACCCCTTTAAGGACCGAGGCTCTTTCTGAGATTTGGGGCCAGATTCACAGTCATTTACCCTGGCGCAGCGTATCAGAGATACGCTACACCGCCGTATCTTACCTGGCGGAATTTCAAATCCAGGAAGATTTTGCACCGTAAGTTACGCCGGCGTAGTGTATTTCTCGGTGCGTATTTCAAATTGGGTGGGTAGGGGGCGTGATTCATTTAAATGAAGCGCGTCCCCGCGCCAATTGAAATGCGCATGCTCCGTTTAGAAATTTCCCGGGAAATGACGTTGCACCGACGTCATTTTTTGAACGTAGACATGAGTTACGTCCTTTCCTATTCATGGACGACTTATGCAAAAAAAATAAAAAATTCTAAATTCGACGCGGGAACGACGGCCATACTTTAACATGGCAGGTCTATCTATACGCCACGAAATAGCAGCTTTAACTATACGCCGGGAAAAGACGACTAGCGACGACGTAAGAGAATGCGACGGCCGCGCGTACCTTAGTGGATCGCCGGAAAAAGCTAATTAGCATACACGACGTGGAAAACGACGCACACTCCACCCAGCGGGCGCCGAAGTATTGCACCTACGATCCGAAGGCGTACGAAGCCGTACGCCTGTCGGATCGAAGCCAGAAGCCGTTGTATCTTGGTTTGAGGATTCAAACTAAAAATACGACGCGGCAAATTTGAAAGTACGCCGGTGTATGAGTAGATACTCCGGCGTACTTCTTCTGTGAATCTGACCCTTGGTGTTTACAAGTTAAAAAAAATTTTTTTTGCTATAAAATTACTTAGAACCCCCAAACATTATATAGATTTTTTCTTACATCCTAGAGAATAACATGGCGGTCGTTGCAATACTTTTTTTGCACCGTATTTGCGCAGCGGTCATACAAGTGCACTTTTTTTTGGAAAAAAAAAACACTTTTTTTAAGTAAAAAAATAAGACAACAGTAAAGTTAGCCCAATTTTTTTTATATTGTGAAAGATAATGTTACACCGAGTTGATACCCAACATGTCACGCTTCAAAGTTGCGCCCCGCTCGTGGAATAGCGACAAACTTTTACTCTTAAAAATCTCCATAGGCGATGTTTAAAAGGTAGTTCTACAGGTTGCATGTTTTGCGTTACAGAGGAAGTCTAGGGCTAGAATTATTGCTCTCACTCTAATGATCATGGCGATACCTCACATATGTGGTTTAAACACCGTTTTCATATGCGGGTGCTGCTTGCGTATGCATTCGCTTCCACACACAAGGTCATCGGGACAGGACGCTTTAAAAAAAAAAAAATCTTATTTATTTCACTTAAATTTTTTTATTTTGACACTGTTTTGGGTCATTGTTATTCCTATTACAAGGAATGTAAACATCCCTTGTAATAGGAAAAGGCATGACAGGACCTCTTAAATATAAGATCCGGGGTCAAAAAGACCTTAGACCTGATATTTACACTAATTCAATAAAAAAATGTAAAAAAGTTTATGTAATTTTTTTTTTTTAAATGTCCCTTTAAGGCCTTGTACACACGGTCGGACCGAACCGATGAGAATGAACCGAAGTTCAGTTTCATCGGACCAAACCGACCGTGTGTATAGGCCATCGGTCTGTTTTCCTTCGGTCCAAAATTGTAAAACATGCTTCAAAACCGAACCGATGGACCGCTGCCCGATCGGACCAAACCGATGGTTAGTACAGAAAAGCATCGGTTCAAAACCTGCGCATGCTCAGAATCAAGTCGACGCATGCTTGGAAGCATTGAACTTCGTTTTTTTCAGCACGTCGTGTGTTTTACATCACCGCGTTCTGACCCGATCGGATTTTGAACTGATGGTTTGTACGCATATCAGGCCGTACAGCCACTTCAGAGGTGAACCGATGAAAACGATTTGGTCCGACCGTGTGTACAAGCCCTAAGAGCTATGGGCGAAAGTGACGTTTTGGCATTGCTTCCACCCTGCAATGATATGGATACGGGGTGGGGGCCATCTTCCCCTCACCAACTCCATGTCAGCCCAGGGAGCAGACCCGATCGCCTCTGCCACTGCCGACGGCTCCGGTAAGTGGCAGAGGGCACCGGAGAGCGGCGGGAGGGGGGCCCCTATAAAAGTGATCTGGTATCCGCCTACTGGTGGTTTCAGAGTTCTAGTTGCTTAGAGGCTGCTTTCCTGGGGTCCCTGCTAGATCTTCGGAACTTTAGCTATAGGGGGCCGGGGGCGTACCAAACTCTTTTGGGGCCGATAAGAGTCACATGGCGAATCTGGAAAGCTGCAATGCGTAATTTTTCCATCCAAGATCAGCTATCTCCTGCTCAGCCTCTCTGCACTCTCTGCAACCCTGCACTCTCCCATTTCCGTACTATTCCGGATCCCCAGCTATGGGCAAGATATGGGGTCAAAACTTTTGGCGACATTATGCCCACGGGTACTCTCCTGAACTTTGCACAGTTGTCTCAGCGGTTCAAGCTGCCGGGCTGGATGCTGTTTCGATACTTCCAGTTGCGACATGCTGCTGCGGCATAGTTCTCTTGGCGTACGACTCTTAAAGCGGACCCTATAGAGGGTATTGTGATGCCAGAGGACCTTGACAAGCCATTGTCAACGCTATATGGCGCTCTCCTATGCACTGATATACCCAGGATGGAGAAACTCTGGGAATACTGGAAGGAGGACATTCTCTCCCTGGATAGGGAGGACTGGGAGGATAGTTTGGAGCGGGGTCCTAAGCTTGTAATTTCATGCCGAGATAGGCTGATTCAGATCAAGTTTCTTCATCGGGTTTATTATACACCTGTAAGGCGACAGAAAATGTACCCTGATCGGGACCCTACCTGTCCTAGATGCAAACTCCACCAGGGGTCCTACATACATATGTTTTGGGAATGCCCCTCCATATTTTCATACTGGAAAGCGGTCTTTGATGAATCTAACCTTCGGTTACAACGTGACCTAATCCCTATGCCCTCCCTAGCCCTACTGGGCATCCCTGATGATGACCAGTGCTCTCATCACTCCAAGCTTCTCATAAATTAACTTGTGCCAGATATAGGATCCGCCCCATGTGCCAAATGCTCTAGGTATACCCCTGATCGGCCGGCCGATATTTGGCCTTTTTTAAGAAATCGGTATTGGCCGATTGTTATGCAAATTCGGTCAATTTAATCGCATCAAGCCCTGTCGACCCACAAGTGTTCTTCCTCCCTTCCCTACACTCCATTGGCAGAGTGGCGCTTGGCGCTTGCCAGAGCTGCTGAGTGTGTTAAACTGACATATGATAGCTGCTGAGTCCCACTCACCCCTGACATCACCACTGAATTTTGACAGCTGGTCTCTCTCTGCATTCAGTTACAACCAGTGCCACCAGCCAGTGCCAACTGCCAGTGCCAACTGCCAGTGCCAATCAGTGCCAACATGTGCCACCTGTCAGTGTCAATCTGTGCCACCTGCCAGTGCCAATCAGTACCAACCAGTGCCATCTGCCAGTGCCACCCAGTGTCACTTGCCAGTGCCAATCAGTGCCAACTGCCAATCAGTGACAACCAGTGACATCTGCCAGTGCCCACCAGTGCCAATCAGTGCCACCTGCCAAAAAAAGAAAAAATCAGCCTAAAACATTGACCGCCCCGATTTCTAAATATCGGCATCGACCAGAGGAAAACTCATATT